>NW_017619403.1:2275000-2370000 GCF_001879475.1 Ipomoea nil
TTTTCTTTTTTTTTTTTAAAAAAAAAATAAAAATTAATTGACCTTTTAAAACGAGTTTATTTTAGAAAATATGTTTATGAATGTGTTTCTAATTAATTATTAAGAAACGATCCCTAAATATTTTTAGCAATTTTTTTTTTTTTTGTGAGTTTTCGAGGTGAAAGTACTACAGCACACCTAAATATTTTTAGCATTTCTAGAGCTTTTGCAACAACAGCACACATTTCTTACATTTTCTTTCTTATATTTTGTTTTGTTTTTCATTTTTTTTAATGACGATTGTTTTTTCATTTCCTTACTTACCTAGCCAAAGATCCCCTAAAAATACTTACAATGTTAGAAATATTGTCTGGACGGGCTTAACTTACTGATTCAATAGACAGTATTTGGAAGAAGATACTAAAGTTTGAAATCAGCAGTATGGTCGCAGTGTAGAGATTATGTCTAAAGTAGACAAATTCTTTGTGCACACCGACATTTGGCCATATATGTTGAACCATCATATTGAGTTACTGTGATTTATATCATCTCATATGTTCTGTCGGGCTGGATGTGAAAACACTTTGGGTTGGGGATTAAATCTTTTGGGATAAGAAAAATTAGAAATGTGAAAGAATTTTCAAATTTAAATTTTTTGAAAAGTTTATTTTGAAATCTCAAAAGAGTCACGGATGGGAGTAACAATCCACGCCAAGCAATCACTTGCTCGGATAACATAAATCATAAATGTATGAGTTATGAGCGCTTGCCCGTTCAAGTACCGCCAACCTAAGGCTCCTGCTAATAATTATTTTTTAAACATTTTTCCTTCAAAATTATTTGGAAAATATTATGTCATTTCCATATTATTCTTCTATTCTCTTTTCTTCTAATTACAATTTATTATTATTTAAAAAAAAAGACACAAAATTATAAAAATCATCCGGGAAGAAAATGTAGAAAGTTTAATCATATTGCTTTCTTTTTTTAAAAGATTGATACATGATGCATTTTTTTTTTATTGTTTTTATATTTTCAAATTGAAAACAAAATGTTATTTTTAAATTTTAATATTTGATGAGATTTTGTTATTTTCTAAACAATATGAAATTCTCCTCCCAAACACTACCTACTGAACAAATGAGTTAAGCTTATGCGGTACATGGTGCAATTATTTAACGTCTCCATGAGACAATATTGAGAAATAAAATGCCACTAAATTCAGTTTATGAACTAGAGCATTATTGAGTTCTCAATTTTAAAACGAGTTATCTGCCAAAATATTTTTAATTCCACCACCGAAAAATCACAAATTTTCACCCACCAAAAAGAGTGGTAAGAAATTTACGACTTCTAAAATTGTTCCAACCACCATCCAAGGTGGTTAGAAAAATTGCCTCAATTGCCAATCACCTTCAAAAAGTGGTAGAAAATGTTTAGATAAATTTAACTTTTCGACCACTAAAGTGGTCAGAATTTTCAACCATTTAATTGTTGGTGGTCGAAACTTGTTTCCTAATTTCCTTTACTCTTTTTTAAAAATTATTATAATTTTAAAATTTAATTTTTGGTGTTTAATAACACTTTTGATATAATTTCTAAATATATAACTTTTGACAAAAAAAATTCTATATTGTCTTTTACTATTAAAACAAAAGCCTTTTCATAAAATAGAAAATGTCAAGCTATTAAAATACTTTCACTCTCAAAAGAAAATCATTCTATCATATAATTACAACAGTTTAAATTACAATCATTTTCTCTACATCCTTACAGTACAATTTCACTCATTTTCAAAAGTAACCCCAACATTGACTTTAAATATTAAATAAATTTTTTTTTTTGAAAATAAAATATTAAATAAATTAATTGACCTTACCTTGCAAAAGGATGCTATGTAATGACAATTGAGATTCTTGCAAATTTTGCAAGTTTTCAACTGTTAAAAGTTGATTTGGACGATTTTGGTGCGAATCCCAACTAAGTTGGATCGGATTGTTGACTCGATAATCACAAGATTTCAAGTTTGACTCTATCTTAGTGAAAGCGGCCTAAGTTAATTGGTTAGTTATGAGCAACCTAAGTTGATTTTTACCCCGTTATAATCCTTTGTCCGCTAGAATCACAAGACTGAATTTACTCAGTGCACACCTGATCAGATAGTAGCTATTTTCACTGAACATCGTTACAAAAGTTTCCATAAATTATTATATATTAATATTGAATTAAATAATGTTAAAATTGAATAGTAAAAATCTCATATTAAATCTACTATACTAATAAGAGCCCAAGAGAGTTATGCCTATAATGGGTAGAAAAAATGGCGGTCACAGATTTTAATCAAATGAATGGCTCAGATTGATTAAAAGATTGATCAGATTTAAATTTTACACTAAAATTTCCTAAAATACCCACACACCGTTACTAATTCCGTTAAAATTTTAAGAATTGTCGTTAGTTCACCGTTAACTTACTCATTGATTTCAATAAAAAAAAAAAAAAAAAAAGGTCTTAGGTTCGAACCTCATCCAATCAAAGTTGGCATAATTTATACTCTATTTTACTCTTATTAAATTATATAAATAATAATTTAGTAGTTACAACAAAAAATAATACATATGCATTTCTTTAATTTAGAATTATGTGTCCACAATGTCTTTATTCAAAAAAAAAATTATTCATTATCAATAAATTAAATAAGAGAAATAATTTTATTAGTTATATTGTCTTTATTTTTTCTTCAATATAAAAATTCTTTATATTCAAATTTATTAATTGATTATATTCGCTACATTATCCTTACAATGTCTTTATTCAGTGAAAAAAAATTATTAATTATCAATAAATTAATTAAAAGAAATATTTTCATTAGTTATATTGTCTTTATTTTTCTCAAATGTAAAAATTTTTACATTCAAATTCATCAATTGATTATATTCACTACATTATCTATTATCTTTTTTGTGCACTATTTTTCTAATTAAATATCAAAGTTATAATACAAAATAATGCTATATATTTATTTACCAAGTATTTTATTAATACCATGAAAAAATTAAAAAAATATAATTAATAAAGCCAACCATATTAACTACTTGAGAGATTTTGTGACAAAGAGAGTATTCAAATCACATAACAAATTGAAGTGAGAACTACCTCGCAATGTCCTTGTTTGACAATCAGCAGTTAGCGGTTAGCGTTAGCGGATTATACTAGCGGATTTGACCAGTGAATTTATTTAATTATTAACATTGGGTAGAAAAAATGACCACTAGCGGATTTGACCAGTGAATTTATTTAATTATTAACATTGGGTAGAAAAAATGACCGCCAAATTATTAAATCAAATGAATGGTTCATATTGTTCAGTTTTTAATTTTTTCCTTTTAAGATTTTCTAATTTATCCTTAATTATATGATTATCCATTTAACTTTTCCGTTAATTCACCGTTAGTCTAATTCTAATATTAAAGTCTAATATAGAATTATAACTACACCATTAATCTAATTCTAATATTAAAGGTCTTAATAGAACTTAACCACAAATCCTAATGTCGGAATCTCCTCAAACAATATTAGTATATAGTTAATATTTTATGCCCTAATTTTTATTTGTTCTCCCTTATGTCTCGTATTTGGTTTCAACCATACCTATACAATTATTTTATTGACAATTATAATCAATCTTGACTATATTATATTGCATTTGTAAACTTAGAATTACCTATTTAACCCGCACGGGCTTAGCTCAATGGTTTAGTGGGTAGTATTTGGGAAAAGAGACCAAGGTTTGAACCTCGGCTGCGGCAGTGCGGGAATTATGTCCAAAGTGGGCAGATTCCTTGTGCGTATTAGCATTTGGCCCTGTCTGTTGAACCATTGAGTCACCGTGATTTACAACTTCCCACAATGCTTTGTCGGGTCGGAGTGTGGGGGGGTCCCTTGGGGTTGGGAACTCAACCTTTGGGAGAAGAATTACCTATTTAAATACGCAAATTCAACTTTCAATTATCTATGCATGAACAATTTCAATATAATCCTGCCTTAATATACTTTAAAGTACTTATTTTTAAAAAAGCATTGGGCATTATCCCAATCGCGCAATGCGCGTAAACAACTAGTATCTCATATAAAGTGAGAAAGAGGAAGTAAAATT
The DNA here is from genome assembly GCF_001879475.1 of Ipomoea nil. Lineage (NCBI taxonomy): Eukaryota > Viridiplantae > Streptophyta > Magnoliopsida > Solanales > Convolvulaceae > Ipomoea > Ipomoea nil. The sequence continues at coordinate 2,279,136 of NW_017619403.1, forward strand.
TATATATTTTATAACTATGTTAAAAATTGTATTATACAGAAAAATTAAATTTTAAAAATTTTAAAAATGTAAATTATCATAAAAAATGAAAAACTTATTTGAATATTGAATAGTAAGCGTAATAGCTAGCTGAAATGAGATGAAAAAAAAGAAGGAATAAAGGTTAAATAGGCTACTCAAGTGCACACCAACATGCAATTAGGTCATTCAACTCAAAAAAGAATGCAATTGGATCCCTTAACAACACAAACTTATGCAATTTGACCTAAAACTACTTGTTCACCTAAATAGGAGGTTACTAAATTTAAAAATAATTTTTTTACAATAATTTTAATTAAAATAAATATTTAAAATAAAAATATTAAAAAAAAATAAAATAAAAAACCGCCGGAGACGAAGGGACCTTCGTCCCCAAGCCATGGAGACGAAGGTACCTTCATTGTCGGCTATGGGGTACCTTCGTCTTCGGCCATGGAGACGAAGAGACCTTCGCCTCCATGGCCTGGGGACGAAGGTCCCTTTGTCTCTATGGCCGGAGATGACGAAAGTAACTTCATCTCCGGCCAGGAGACGAAGGGACCCGCCGGAGACGAAGAGGCGGTTTTTTTTTTTAATTTTTTTATTTTAAATATTTATTTTAATTAAAAATTATTGTTAAAAAATTATTTTTAAATTAGTAACCTCCTATTCAGGTCAACAAGTAAATTTTGGGTCAAATTGCATAAGTTTGTGTTGTTCAAGAACCCAATTGCATTCTTTTTTAGTTGGATGACCTAATTGTATGTTGCGGTGTGCAGTTGAGTGCCATATTTGACCCTTATTCCAAAAAAGAATATGCAATTTAAGAATCATATAACTTATATAAGTTTAAATAAAGGGAAAATTGTAAAAAATGTCCCTCTATAATATGTCAATTATCAATGTCACCCCTGAATTATGAGTGGTGTAAATGTTGCCCCTCAATTATCAAAATGGTGCAAATATAGCCCCTCCCGTAACGGACCTGTGCTTCCCCACCGCTGTCCATCGCTGGTACTTTGAATCGAGTGAGGAAAAAAACAACTAAATTACATATTTACTCCGACTTAACGGTGTCGTATACTAACTGGGAACCACATGTCCGTTACGGGAGGGGCTATATGTGCACCGTTTTGATAATTGAGGGGCAACATTTACGTCACTCATAATTCAGGGGTGACATTGATAATTGACATATTATAGAGGGGTATTTTTTACAATTTTTCCTTAAATAAATGTGTTAAAATAAGACTTGATTCTAAGTAGAAATTATGTATCTAAGTTTTGTTTTGTTTTTTCGAAAGTTACCGAATCTATTACATTGTAGTGATCTGTTGAAGAACAAAGAGTCAACATCGCATCCACTGAGGCTCGATCTCATAACCTCCCATATGGGAGAGTCATTACATGTCATCTGAGCACAATGTACTTGGCATGTTTCTGATATTTAATCGAGACATATTTGTTCATTTATTTGAAAATCAGTTTCTTTTTGGGTTGGAGGGGGTACATTAGATGTTTTTATCATATAAAGTATAAAAAAATTCATAAAATGTCTTTAAATTAAAAATTATAATTATACTAAAAATTTAGAAGTAAAACAAATATTTAGAACCTTCAATGTTATTTGAGTTGTAATAAATATCGTTGATATTTATAAATAAATATATAATATTTAATTATACGGGATATAAAACACATTAGTGATATCAAGAGTTCAAAATTTTAGTTATGGACTAGTGTATTAAAAAAGTGGCAAATTATATTATAAACAAGTGACATAAGATACATTTTTAATATATAAAAGATACATTATTTATGTATTGAAGATTTATATATATATATATATATATATATATATATATAAAATTAATGGAATAATAGTTGTAGAAAAGTGAAATTGGAGAAGTATCCGCAAAGAGGGATTGTGAGTACTTTAGAATTGGAATGTGGAGTGGTAGTATGTATGTATGTATATGTGTGTGTGTTTGCGTGGGTGTTGTGGAGATGACATTTATTACGAGAGTCAATTATATATTTTAATATTTATAACTCTCATTAAGATTTTCTTTGCCACCACCCCACCACTCCATACTTCTCTCATCTTCTGCTTTTTTCTCCTTCTCCCACACACCTTTTTGCTCCCCAACTCCTACGTGTTTCCTCTCTCTTCTCTCTCTCTCTCTCTCTCTCTATCTGTATCTCTGCAAACTGACGCCATGACTGAGGATGAGTGGGTGAAGGCGGCGATGCTCGACGATTCCATGGTGGTTGAGCTGCTGTTGGGGCTCAACCACCCCTCCGCCAGGCCCAACCCGGCGGCGGCTTTTCCGCTCGACTGGAGCGTGCGTCAGCGCCGTTCCAAGCCGGTAACCGTCAGGCCGAAGAAGGCGGCCACGAGGGATAGCCCTACCACGCCGCTGTCCTGGAGCGGCGCCACCTCCGTCAGCTGCGGCGGCGCTGTTGACGGTGGTCCTGAGGAGTCCAGCTATCCTAATCCGCCGCCGCCGTCGTCAAAGGCATCTGGCAAGGCGAGATCTAAGGTTCGTATATTCTATTCTCTCTCTCTCTTGCTCGCTGGAATTTAGCTTCTCGACGGCGGTGATTGAATGAGAGCCGGTGAGTGGTGGTTGTGGCGGCGGCTTTTCCGCCGACGAGAGAGGCTTTCCTTTTCTTCGTCATCCAAGTCGCGTGTCACTTTGTTTCCTTGCATGATGACAAAACTACCCCTCCGAATCTCTGATATTTCCAACGTGTCGTCCCTTGCAAGTTACCTAATACCCATCTCCTCCCCACCGTTTTCAGTTAAAAACTTCCCACAAAAGAATCATGTGCATGCCCCTGCCTATTTTCGTCATTTCCCAACAAATCCCCCAACCCGCACCCGCACCCGCTCCGGATTCCACTCTCGTTGACCAAAATGCCCTACCATAGTACCATATATAGATATATTTATTACTCGAATTTTCTTTTCTTCTTTTTTTTTTCTACATATAATCATTTATTTTTTTAAATACTCCTTATTCTTTATAAGGCAATATTTTTTTTATACTTTCTCAAATATCTCCCTCTACAAAATAGTTTTATATTTTCTTAAAGATTTTTAGTTCAAAAAGTCTAAGCCACCACGGAATTCGACTCTATGACTACTCATTTGTAATGATAATCAGGTTGTTTGGCAATAATAAGTATGTATTCCGAAATTGCCCTTATAGGGACAGAATGGTCATTTCATCAGCAAAAAGAAGAAAGTAGTTCCGTGAACTGACCAAGAAACTGTCTGCCCTCCCGTCTTTGTCGGGTTTGAAAGGCATTGGTTTAGGTTTAACGACAAGAAGGGGGTGTGGGTAGTCAACCCTGTAATTGTCCACGTCCGCAAGGGGCATTTTGGGCAAACGCACCAAAACGGTGACGTGTGAACGTGGCAAGTTTTTTGTTCTTCTGCGTTGAAGTTTGGTGTAGTGTGGTTAGTGGTTAAGCGCTTTTTCATAATTGTGGATAAAGTGGGAATTATCAGGTGAGGTGGCACCCTGTGCAGCCGCACAATTCAATCCACCCATGTCTTTATTATACCATAACACACTTTACCTTAATCTTTACGTATATTAATTAACTGTTTCAAAAATACTATGGGTTTATTTAGTTTATAGGTTTACACATAAGTAATTAAAATAAAAAATTATAGTTTTTTGGAAAAGTTTTTTATTGTTTCAAGTGGTTATAGGTTCGAATTCTTGTGAGATTTAGATTCTTTATACTGAAAATAACTATTAGTGGATTCTGTTTCTCCATTTATTTTAGTGAATGTTTGTTTACCATTGCCTTTCTAAAACTGTCTTTGACATTTGTGAAATAGGATTAAGATGTTTGTCCTAACATGCTCTAATGTCTGTCACAAATGAACATATTACCTCATTTTGTATCTATCCAAATATCAAAAAGGCAATATAAGTCCATTTGGAAGTAGAATATTTTTTTATGCTTCATAAAGAGCTATTCTTTGCATCCTTTTCTCCTCTGTTTACTAGACGATAACTTTCGAGGCTGAAGTATTGGCATACTAATCTACAGGTTTTAATTGATGCTATCTTTGTCTTTGTCTTTCAGCTAAATGAGACAAAGGAAAAAAGCACTACCAAGAGGTCAAGAAGGAAAAAGGTAACCCTTCTGTTTTATCTGTCTTACTTACTATTTATTGGTTAAATCAACACGTTCTTCTTTGTTTATTTTCTTTAGTATTCTTTAATTATTTTTAAATTTGATTTTTTTTTTTTTTTGTGTTTAATAGTACTTTTAGTGTAGTTTCTAAATATATAAATTTTATATACTAATACTAAACTTAATATTATTAAAAATTGGATTAAAAATAACTTTAGTCAAGTCTCGTTAACTGAACCAGATACATAAAATGGGACAGAGTGAGTAATTCATATATTTCTTACTTTTGTTTAATACATCATGACCATACACGGTTTTGTTTCTGGTCAGCTGTTCCATTCTTAGAGGTGCGAGTATTAGTCATTGCTTTTTACTATGGAAACCCTGAGTTACACCCAAAAAGAAAACATTGTTTCTTTTTTGGGACAAGCTCCTTTTCTTGATTGTCAGAGACATTATTAAACTATTCTACATTGAAGGACTCATCCTTAATTTCCTCAACTTTAATGTCTATTGCTGATGCCATTAAGCAAAAGTAGTTAACAAACAGCAGCTTAGTATCACTTTTCTTATTCCTTATTATCCTCACTGGTGATAATCAGACATTGGCTGAACTCAAAGAAGATGAGGCTATGCTACTAAGGGAAAGAAGGCTGCTAAAGAAGGTAACCTTCAATTCTTATGTGCGTAATTAATAGCCACGGGAATTTATGAGTTTATGTTCCTGATAGTTGCATCCTCTACACAGGAACTAGCAATGTTACGTGCCAATTTGGATAAACAAAGGGCCACTAACGAAAATCTGAAGAGAATGAAGGTAAAACAAGTTTTAGTTCATTCTTTATTTTTGTTCTTTTTTTTTTTCTTAATTCTAATCCTGAAGTTCTTTTTCCAGCTTGATTTGCAATCTCAGCCGGGAAGCGAAAGAGATCTCGAGATCGGGATTGCCCTTCCGGATCTAAATCTTCCACTCGAGGCGGAAGGGGTGAATGAGGTTGAGTGTGGAACGAGTTAGAATTAAGTCCCAGCAGCATTTATAGCCTAATAAGCTCTAATTTTTGTTGTTGCAACTTGTAATTAAATACCTGTCCTGACCACTTTCCAGTTTCCACTCAAAACAACATGGTTAGTGAAGAAGGTAGTGAGGGTAGAGTTAGGATCATGAAGGAATTATAGTGATGATGATAGGTTAGAGATCCTAGCTGCTTATTAGATGCAGTCACATTCTTTTATCAACAGGTTTCTGCAATGTCCAATTCTTTGGGGCAAACCCTCATTGCTTCTATTACTTTTTTTTTTTTTGACAAAATTTTCACAGATGGGATGTAATGTTTATATAGGAAATGAGATTGGTTTGGACCTTTTGGTATATTTTTGAGAAAATATTTTGATCATCTTCCTTCTTTATAGCTTTCATTTCATGTTTACTTATTATAGCAACTCAAATTTCTTGACATCATATGGCTCTGCTCATATGGTAACAATTATTGGTTTGGCTCTTACATTATTTTGGAGTTATACATTATGTTAAAATTATTATATTTTAGTTTTGTGATTATGAACTTTATAATATGATGATTAATTGGGTATTTTTGGCATGAAAAATTAAAATATAATAATTTAACATGATGTATAACTTCACAATCATAAAAAATACATATATAATTCAATGATATAGCTTGCATGGACTCTTATTTTAATTTGATTATCAATTATTTTAATAAATGCATTGTCAACCAACACTTTGGAAAAAAAAAAGAAGGAAAAATTGCACTTTCATCTAAGTTATATAGAGAAATTGTAGGATTCATCCTTGTTGACCGTTTTCAGTTCTAGTTCCTAAGCTATAATCATGGTTGAAAAAATCACTAAGAGCCCATGTATTTTTTATTTGCTTTTTTTAAGATTTCATATTACAAACTATTTAATACTTTAATAATTAATATTAAAATATCAATTGATGCCTAGACGAGATTTTTGTAACACTGGCTATAATTGACATTTCAAATTTCGTCTTTTTTTCTAATAAAACGTTAGGGACGAATTTTGCAAATCAGTTATAACTTAAGTATGAGAAGTGAGCATAATATATTAAAAAAGGACAATTTATAACATCAGTTATAACTTATTGATGAAAAGTGCTCACGACTAACAAAGACGAAACTTATAATTATCATGTAACTTATAGATAAAAAGTGTAATTTTTTTTTTAAAAAATTAACTAACAAAATATTGCTCTTTGTGCTTCAGTAGGTTGAGAAAGTAGTTATGAACAGATACTACATTCTTCCAAAAGGTTGAACCCTAACCCTAAGGGCCCCCACACCCCGGCCCGATAGAGCATTTAGGAGATACTACATTGTAATAAAGTCAATAGCATTCAAAACAAAATATTGCTCGAGCCACGTGCCCACGTTGACTTAGTCAAGCACCACAAGTTTCAGCCCATCTTGAAAACTAAATGGGACCCATTTGAAATGCAGCCCAACCCAATTCCTCTTGAGCCCATTAAGCCACACATGTATAAGCCCATTAACCTACAAATTCTCGTTGTATCGCGTATCAGTATCCTCCATTGTTTCTATCCACAAAACTCGGCGCAAATAACACTAACGCATGTGGAAGATGAAGATATATTATCAATTTGTCCGAGACAAGATTATTATTGGGTAGTTTCTTGTTGGTATATTTCAAGAATAATAATCCCATGAAAAGATTATTATTATATGAAAAGGCAAATAATTGGGAAGGAAATGGTGGATGATTCGGTTAGAGGTTAGCACGAGTTTGAACGAATTGTTTGTTTCCTTGAAACCTTATTTGTTGACTCCCACAAGTGCTAAGAGTGTTGTAGCCTAGGTTTCCCAGGATAAAATGCTACGGTTCAACGTTTGAGCACCCAAACTTTGAACCCAGCGAACTAGAGCAAAGCTTAGAACACAATAGGCTAAGAGATGAGTAGAAGCAGAAATTTTGGAGCTGGAAAACAATTGTTTTTTTCCTTGTTTCCTTGTAAAATTTCGGCTGCTACTACTACTTCTTATATAGGAGAAGATGGTGTAAATAACATTTACTTAGGCATTCAAACTCATGTTCAAACCTTCAAAACTGACCATTGAATATGAGGATTAATTCTGAAATTAGTTCCGTAATAGATGATCTATTGTATAAATAGTGGGGCAAATCCTCTTCCCAAACCAATGTGGGACAAAAGCTTTACTTTTTCCCTTAATTTTTCCAACTCAAATGGGTCTACTTTGAGAATTAATATTTCATTCAATTGAAACATGTATTCCATCTCAACTAAAAGCCTAAGCTGATAGTTGGATTGCACATTAATGGCTATGTGCTCACACATTCACCCATTATCCGTTTTGAGCGTACAATATATCAATCTTTTCGTCTCACTACGAAGAACCCGAATCCACTTCAACCCGATCCAAATCTGTTGGGTTGGGGCTTCCCTCCTATTGTGGTAAATAGCTCATTTTGGACCAAGCCTGTTCCACTGCAATATTTGTTAGCTTGATGGAAAAGTTTGCTGACAATTATTTGGGTTGGAGAATGGGTTATTGGGTAGAAGTTAAAGAGTGGATGTTGGGATGAAGTTGTTGGGCAGAAGTTTGCTTGGGATGAACTTGGGAAGAGATTTCCTAAGGGAACTTGGGAAGAGGTTTCCTAAGGTTTATGGGAAGAGGTTTCCTAAGGATTATGGGAAGAGGTTTCCTAAGGTTTATGGGAGGAAGTTGAGGAATTAATTAACTTTCTTTATTTCCAAGGTGGCTGCCTGCATCTATAAAAGGAGGGAAAATTCATTGTTTCCCCACCACTACACCAGACACTTCTACATACTACACATATTCCATTTTATATTTTTCGGCAGAAGCAGTAGGCCAAAAAAGAAAGAAAAATTCAGTTTTCTTTCTTTCTCTTTGCACGGCCGTATGCAGCAGTTGAAGGAGCAACATCTATTTCTTCTTCTTTTTGTGCTACTTTGTCGTGGGTTTGCCTAGCTTCTTTGGTGGCACGGCGGTGGCGTGTGTCGGCAGGTTTTGTCGCACGTTTGATGGATTTGTCGTGAGGTTTGCCGAAGATCTTTGGGGTACTTTTCTTCATCAAATATTTGTAGAGGTCAGTGTTTGTTCCAGGCATCATCGTTTTGGGTAAGCTCGTAATATTTGTATTCTATTCACCTTGTTCGTGGTGGTTGAATATTTTGAGTACGAGTTGGTATCCCTTTTTAGGCCTGTGAACGTGATATATTGTATTTGGCCTAGTTGTTGTATTTGATGATTTTTAGGGTGTTTGGCTCAGGTGGTAGCCAGCAACTTTGTACCCAAGATTTTTTATAGTGGAATATTGTGTTGGTGGTGGTCCGTGATTTTTTCCCGTGGTTTTGGGGTTTTCCACGTAAATCTTGTGTCCCTTGTGTCTGTTATTTATTTTGGCTATTTTGCACCATCTCGTATTTGCGCTCTTGTCGGTCTTGTGATTTTATTTGTCACAGGTGGTGGGATTTTTCCCAACAAAATCGAAGGTGGACCCCACTGATATTTGTACCACAAAATAGCTACTTAAAATGTCATTTTATGCTAATTTATGCTATTTTTTCCAACAATCACATCTAATTATCTGTAGGTACATTTTATTTCCACCAAAGATCAATTGCACACATATTTACTAGAACTTTAATGTGGTTTCAACATTCATTCGATCTTATGAGACAAGTTTCAAGTTTTCCTACCTCAACCCAATACATGAGGGGAAATATTAGGACTACCGCAAAGTAGAGTAGAAAATACTTTGCATACATTGTAGCTGGTTTCTGGGTAAAGGACATAATCATTTTATTTTGATAAAAGAAGATTACAATATGATGGCCACAATAGGTGCCAAAGCATCTTACATTGACCTAGAGAAAAAAAATTAAATATTTTCTAACAAAACTATAGTAATCAAAGTCTAAACAAGACTATTGGCTCGAATACAAATTAAAAACAATGTAGTGTAAGCATAGAAAACTAACCTCCAACCAACATGAATGTTAAATTATACAGTGTACCATTGATAAATATTAATTTTTAGGTAATAAATTAAAAATGAATATTCAATATACTAAAAATAAACTTAAAAATGAATATATAGATATTAAAAATGAATATTCAATATACTAAAAGTAAACTTTCAATATACTAAAAATGAACTGATATGTTGACAGAAGATATAGGGATAAGAGAAGCATTGAAGTGGTTGAAGACACCTGGAGTTTATGTAGTATATCATGTTGAATCTGATGCCCTTTTAGTAATTTAGGTCGGGGATAAGGGAAGCATTGAAGTAGTTGAAGATACTTGGAGTTTATGTAATTTATGTTGAATCCGATGCCCTTTTAATAATTCAAGGCCTGAGGAATTTTACTTGTTATTCCTCTTTTGATCTTATTCTCGAAGATATTAAGAAATTAGCTAGTGAATTTTTAAATGTTAGCTTTATATTTGCTAAGCAATCCGCAAACATGACAACTCATGTTGGTTAGAGAAGTTGTGTCCATTGCTGATAGTAGGGAATGGAAGTCCATCCCACCTAGTTTTCTTTTTATGTACTGGCTGCACATTTACATTAATGAAGTTGTTTGTTTTCAAAATATAATGAATATATATGTTAGTGGTTCATTTTGTAATGTAGGCTATATGGTCCACGGTATAATGATTCTACATGACTTGCATCGTTTCTAAAACAATGTAACAACAAGCATTTATGGTAGTCTCACACATAATAAACAAGTCTTGTATAAGACTATCTAAATTTTAATGTAGATATTCTTATTTAGGGGTGTAAACAAATCAAATACTTTAAATTTGATTTGTGATTCGAATTCGTATGTTGCGTTTTGAATTCGAATAAATCGAATACGAATACATATTTCGATTCAAATTTTTTTTTCGAATACGAATCAGAGTATATTCGATTTGACTAGTATTCGAATATATATATATATATATATATATATATATATATATATATAATAAAGTTACGCATTTCGAATTCGAATATTCGAGTCGAATAATGTAGTTATATATATTAAAGAGCATTTTTTTTAAGTACTACTAACTCTGTTACAATATTTGATCTTGAATGAATCACTAATTACTAATTTTAGTTGAATATTGTGATCTTTTATGATTTGTGTCGAAGCTCATGTATTAAATTTAGTCTTTTCAATAATTGTTGCATATTTTAGTACTTTACAGTGTACGTTTTTGCCTTCTAGTGCACATTGTTTCTCCTTCCAGTAAACATTGTTGTGGCTCGCATGTGACGATTTTTTTTTTTTTTAAAAGATGAGTTGATGAATGGCTGAGATGCACCCACATGTTTCAAGGGTCAATAGGTCATTTGCACACAATAATGCAATTAGGCCGTTGAACCTAAAAAAAAAAAAAAAAAAAAAACAAACAATAATTGGGTCCCTAAACTAACAAATTTCATGCAATTAGTCTATTACAAGTTTTGCAGGTTAGTAGGAGGTCATCCCTAATTCATTTTTTTAATTGTTATTTAAAAATAATTATTAAAAAAAAAAAAAAAAAAAAAAGAACCACGTCTCTGCCATTCTTCGTCTCCGGCCATGGAGACAAAGAGACTCTTCGTTTCCGTGGCCGGAGACGAAGAAACCTTCTTCGTCTCTGGCCGAAGACGTGTTTCTTTTTCTTTCTTTTTTTTTTTTTGTTTTTTTTTAAATGTTAAATAATTATTTTTAAATAATAATTCTTTAAAAAATATTTTAAATTTAGGATGACCTGCTAGTCTACTACTAACTTGCAAAACCTGTAAATTGGACTAATTGAATGAAATTAGTTAGTTTAGGGACCCAATTATTGTTTTCAGTGGCCTAAATGTATTATTGTGTGCAGTTTGATAGCCTATTTGACCCTTATTCCCTCTATATGTGTGTGTGTGATATTAAAAACTTTAAAGAATCAAGTTAGGCATTTCGAATTTGAATATTCGAGTAGAATCAAATAAGAATAAAATTTGAAATTCAAATATTTAACGAATAAGAATAGTCCTTAATATAGTCAAATTCAAATCAAATAGTAAGATATTTGACTCGACTCGATTCGTTTAAACTTCTACTCGCATTTTCAACTTTATGGGTCACATTCTTTAACGTTGCAAAAGTTATAAGTAATATGATTTTTTTTTTTTTTTTCAAGAGAAGCTGGTTGGGGGTCATATATCATGGAGTTTGACTTCACAAAACAAAACAAAAATATTTTTAATTTCTCATTTGAAGAGTGTAGTTTGTTTAATTGACATTGACAAGTATAGAAATGCTTTATATAAGTTACTTTGTTATTGTCAAAAAAGTATAAGATTCTATATTGTTATGGGTATATGTTAAATAATAACTTTACAAAATAATATATGAAAGATGAAGTATGATTAGATAGTAAGAAATAAGAATAAAGTATAAAAGTAATGTGGTTAGAAATAAAGATTTGAAATGCCCCAACTCCGTAGGTCCACGATGATGTACATCAAATATACAAAAATTGACAGCACCAACGAACCCAATGTGTACAACATTCTCCCCAACACAAACCAACAACACCAAATGTACAACTCTTTTATCATTAATTATTTTCTTTAGTAAATTTTAATTATTTTTAAATTTGTTTGTTTGTTTTTCTTTTTTTTTCTTTTTGTTTTGTTTTGTATTTAATAGTACTTTTAATGTAGTTTCTAAATATATAAATTTTATATACGGATACAAACTTAATATTATAAAAAATTAAATTAAAAATAAAATCAATCAAACCTTATTAACCGAACCAGACAAACAAAATGAAATAAATGAAGTATTATTTATACCAAGTTTTAAATCAAATTTTATACCATTTGACATAAATCATTCTAATCAATTCACGTTGAAATATATAAATGTGTATATGTAAATATTTATAAATAGTACGGAGTATGCTTGTTTCTTATTAACAAATACATTTTAAAATTATTTTTAAGCTAAACAAACAAAATGTATGGTGTAATTTTGGAATAAAGATCAAATAGGCCCCTTAATTGCACACCAAATTGCAATTAGGCTATCAAACTCAAAAATAATGTAATTGAGTCCCTGAATAATACAAAATCATACAATTAAACCAAAAATGACCTATTTTACAAATAGCGGTTACCGATTTTAAAAATAATTTTAAATATAATTACTAAAAAAAAAAAAAACTAAACTACTGTCTTCACCTCCTTGGCCATGGAGACGATGGTCTCATCGTCTCCATGGCTGGAGATGAAAGAACCTTCGTCTCCGGCCATGGAGACGAAGCCCCCGCTTTAGTTTTTTTTTTTTTTTTTTTTTTAATTTAAATTTATGTAATTATTTTATTTAAAATTATTTAAAAAATCATTTTTGAAATCGGTAACGTCTCTTTCAAGTAAATAAGTCATTTTGGATTTAATTACATGATTTTGTGTTGTTTATGGGTCCAATTGCATTATTTTTAAATTTGATGTCCTAATTGCAATTTGATGTGCAATTGAGTGGCCTATTTGACTCCATTCCTGTAATTTTTATCAAAATTCAAAAAAAGAGTCAAATAAGCTCATAAATTATTTTTAAAAGGTCAATTACACCATTGAACTACATAAATCCATATTAGTCCTAAAATTCTTTTAAAAAAACAATTAAAACATTTTTATTTGTAAATTACCTTCAATTTCATGTTATATTGATGTGACTTCCCTTTGTAATTTTCTTTGTATAAATGATGCCACACTAATATAATGTTTTAAAAAAAAAAAAAACAATTCTACGTAACATTCATGTATACAAAGAAAATTAGCATGTAAAAGTCACTTCAACATGACCTGTAATAACTGAGTAATTTACATATAAAAATATTTTAATTTTACTTTTTAAAAGAGTTCAAAAACTAGAACGAAAGTTTTTTGTAGCACAAAAATACAATAAATTTTTTTTTTCAATAATTCAAGATCTTATTTTATCATTCATTGACGCTTCATAAAAGATGTAGGGCTTATTTGATAAATGACGAATTGGTCAAAATATTGACGAATTCGTTATTTTTGACGTTTTGACCATGTTAAAACGTTAAAATTTTTGTTTGGTAATTGAGCGGTTTGGAGTAACAGTTTACTCCAAACTATGAAATTTCAAACGCTATTATATATAATCCGTGAATTGAACCAATAATTGCTAACTGCTATTTGTCAAATAAGAGCGTAGTATACTAGAGGCAGCCAGCTAGAAATGAAGAAATTTTTCAAAAAAAAAAAAAAAAAAAAAAGAACACTAGAAATGAAGGAAGTGTGGGATACGATACTGTCACAATCTAGTTGAGAAGAGAAGAGGGGGAAGGGAAGGGCATGACTGTAATTCTGGAAAAGCTGGGAGTGTTCATTACCTTTTGATAAGTACCACATGATTACTGTGCCCTTTCCCTTTCTTTTTGCTTTCCCACTAAAGCAAAACCAACTTTTGCTTTTCCACAACCCCCACCCCAACAAAATTACACTATTATTGCTTCTACTAATTTCATATTTATCCCCTAATCAATAATACCAAAAAAAAAAAAAAAACATTTTTCTCATCAACATGTTTGCATGAGCCAAAGTACACCTCACCTTCTAAACTTTGATCTAAAATAATATTCAAATTACTTTGATCTAAAATAATATTCAGATTATATATTTACAAGTAACATATTGGGAATGTTTGGTAAATAGTTTTAGCGGATTAAGTTAGTAGGTTTGAATAGTTGATGATAGAAAAGTGTTTGGTAAATTAGTTGTCAAATGATAGCTGATTACATGCAAAATAACTCTTTCAAAAAATTTATCGAAAAAGCTACTTTGAGCAGCTTTTTGAATTATAACATTTTAGAGCAATAAGCTGTTAGAAAAAGCTAATTAATCAAACACTTAGATTGTCTATTTAACCAAGTCAAACAGTTAATAGTAGTCAAATAAGTCAGAATGAGCTAATAAGCTAACTATGTTGCCAAACATGATCAATATGAGTGTTTGACTAATTAGTTTTTTGTAACAACTTATTGTTCCAAAATACTAAAATTTAGTTTTTTTTTTTTTTTTTGAGAAAGTCATTTTTTATGTAATCAGCTATCAGCTAATAGCTAATTTACCAAACACTTTTCTACAATAAGCTAATACTATAGCTATTTACCAAAAACTCCCATATATATATATATATATATATATATATATATATTTACCAAACTGAGTTTATAACTTATTTGTAATTTTAAATAAACTATAAATTCTAAAATAACATCCACCAAACATGGTCATAATCAAATTGACATTTAATTTATTAAAATTTTTACAATATCGATTATTATTATATTTGAATCAGTACAATTATGTATGTTCACATACAGCCAATACCATAGAAGTTCCCTTTAATTTATTAACTAAGAAAAGAGATTTTAAATTTGAATCTAAATTTCAAATGGTATAAATGTAGGTGAAAAGGTTAAAAAAAATAATAATAATTATACTAAAAATTTTTACTACTTCACCCTACCATTCTTGTCCTTTTCTAAAAATAAAACTTGGAAAAATAATAATAAATGAATGCCTTTCTTAAAACAAAACTGAAAGCTGAGATGCAAAGAGACACTCACTCAGATACACTTATCTACCTGGCCACGCCTACATTTCATCTTTAAAGAATCTTTAAGAACCCCATGAATTAACAATTTTCTCAGATTATTTCAGTTTTTTTTTTCAGAACAATCACTAGTCCCAAATCCGGAACCTCCCAATTTCTCTTCTTTGTCTCTTGTGAGCCTTGAAGATGTTGAAGCTTCTGATCCTGTTTGTTGTAGTAATGGCTGCGGTTTTTAGCTCTCCATTGTCTTCTTCAACTCCTGTAGATGTGAGGCCAGAGCCTCCTGTTTCAGACCCAGTTCTCCCCACTGAGAAAGAACCAATCTTTCAGGCTTCTTCAAGCTCAGGCGCCCACTCCCCAGGTAATTTCACAATGCTTGATGTGTATTGAGTGATGGGTTGTGGAGCTTTTCTTTGTTTCTCATCATTACCATGGATTGTTCATCTAATTTTGTGAGGGAGAAGCTTTTGGCCCTAAAGGAGACTAGGAGAGGCAGTTCCTGGTATACTGAGATTATGTATAATTGTTTTGATGTTTGAATCCTTACTTTATTCAAATTTCTGGGAAAAAAGTACTGTTCTTCAGATGAACATTGCAGGGCCATTATGACTTCTGAGTTGGCTCTTTGCTGCAGATATATTATGATGGTTTCTTTTCTATTACTGTGTTTTCTTTTTGAGCCAAATGGCATACATTTACCTTCCTTGATGGGATCTCTTTTGGGAAGGGATGGGTTGAGTGCTGGAAAAAGGCTGTGTTGATTGGCTTCTTAAGGTCAATTATTGATTTTGTTTTTCCCTGCTAAATTATGGTTTTCCAAAGCTTTTTTTCCTTGATAATAGGGGCTACAGATGTCAGAGCAGTTCAGCATCAAAACTTAAACAAGAAAATTCTCATTGCTCTTATTGTTGCCTCTACCCTTCTTGGTGGAATTCTGCTGTTGTTATCTGGCTTATGGGTTTACAGGTTGAGTAAACTCAAGAAATCCAATGAAAAATGCCAGCAGAATGCAGGTATCTATGTTTATAAAGTTATATTTCAATTCCCCCCAATTATATTTCAACTATGAATAAGAAGTCTAGGGTTTAGTTCTTCCTTTTACTTTTCCCTTTATCATTTCCACACCATTATTGGAGTGTAAAATGTTTGTTTGTAGATGGTGCCAAGGGACTTTCATGTTGTCCAGTTAAGGATAAATCGACACCCTTTAAAGCCTCTGGGCGAAAGGGCTTAGTTGCTGTTCTGGAATATCCATCATTACTAGCTGCTACTAGCAATTTTATGGAGGAAAATGTTTTGGGGGAAGGGAGATTAGGGCGTGTCTATAAAGCAAAATTTGATAATGACTTGGAGGCAGCGGTTAAGAGGCTTTGTGGCGGTAGACAGGAGGTTAATAAAGAATTCGAGGTACCACTGACCTGGGATATAGATAGATATATACGCTAATCTACTATTTCTGAATGTATAGCTAAACCATCGATTTGGAATTGCAGAACGAGGTTGACTTGTTGAGTAAAATTCAGCATCAAAATATAGTTTCCCTCTTAGGGTACTCCATTCATGGTGATATGCGTTTCTTGGTGTACGAAATGATGCAGAACAGTTCTTTGGAATTTCAGTTGCATGGTATGCATTCTTCTTTATATTCAAAACGGGATAGTGTAATGATAAGATATTTCTAACTTCATTTTCGCTAAATTTAGGACCTTCTCGTGGATCAACTTTAAGTTGGCCTCTCCGAATGAAAATTGCTTTGGATATTGCAAGGTAGACTTATAATTATAATTATGTTTTGCACTTTTGCCAGTTAACTTTGTTTGTTTTTGTCTTCGTTTCTACTGAAAATCGACGAGAAGACTAATAAACATTGATGTTGACCAGAGGATTAGAATACCTTCACGAGCGTTGCAACCCCCCTGTGATCCATAGGCATCTCAAATCGTCTAATATTCTTCTTGATTCCAGCTTCAACGCAAAGGTAATTGTGGAGGAAGACAGATAGATATCGTGTACTTTTTCTTTTTCAAAGTAAACTATATAATGTTTCTGTGCAGAATTCTTACTTCATTTAGCTTTTGTGATCTAGATTTCTGATTTTGGCCTTTCTGTAACTGGCGGAAACCTAAGCAAGAACATAACCAAGATTTCGGGATCACTGGGTTATCTTGCTCCAGAGTATCTCTTAGACGGTAAGTAGAGGTTTTATCCTTCTGGGGGTAGAGAGGTGGTGGGGGGGGGGGGGGTGACTTTGTGAAGCTTATCATGTTATCTTTCTCAAAAATGCTGTTATTTGTAAACCACAAGGGAATATATGTTTGGTTTGATGTTTTTCGTTATAAAGAAATGCCAATTTCTTTGTGTTGAATATTTAAAGGAACTGTATGTGGAAAATTTTGTTTATCACAAGTCGTCCAAATACTTGTTTCTTTCCGGAATGCTACGTATGTTAATGAAAAAAAGAATATATTTCCTTTTCTCCTTTTGCTTGCCTTAAAAACTAATGTGAAAGGTATTTCTATCTTGACCGGAGTTCTTTGCTTGCAGGTAAACTAACTGATAAGAGTGATGTGTATGGTTTTGGCATTATTCTTCTAGAGCTTTTGATGGGTAAAAGGCCAGTGGAGAAAGTGGGAGAAACTAAGTGCCAATCAATAGTTACATGGGTAAGGAAAATTAGATAAAATTAAGTGTAATCTATAACGAGTTAGATTAAAAGTCTCGTTCAGTGGTCAATGACCTTGTGGTCTAGTGGCGCCTCGCCTCAGTGGGGGCGATATTGACTCTTTGTGCTTCAGTAGGTTGAGAAAGTAGTTATGAACAAATACTGCATTGTAACAGAGTCAATAGTACTAAAAAAAAAAAGTCCCGTTTAGTGTGAGGTTATTAATGATACCGCCATTGTTCATCAAGCAGGCTATGCCCCAGCTTACGGACCGATCAAAGCTTCCGAATATTGTTGACCCTACGATCAGAAACACAATGGATGTTAAGCATTTATATCAGGTTTGTTTACCTTGAATCTTGAACCAGTCATTGCTTTATAAATTCATTTGTAATTTACATTAAACGGCTCGTTTTTGCATAGGTTGCGGCTGTAGCTGTGTTATGTGTGCAACCGGAGCCAAGCTATAGGCCATTGATAACTGATGTACTACACTCCTTCATTCCACTTGTACCAAATGAACTCGGGGGGTCGCTTAGGGTAGTGGATTCTACTCCCCATTGCTCATAGGAGTCATAGTTGTACCATACTTTGTATTCCCAAAAGGATTGAAAATCAATGGAAGATCTTGTGTTTCCTGTATTCTTGGTTACAGATCTCCCAAATGTGGTTTTTTGCTATGTGTTTAGAGTAGTGACACATGACAATGATATCTGTTGCTTTGTCTGTAAATTGCAAATTTTGAGAAAGAAAGTGTCCACTAATTCATTAGGCTTTTAAACCATCTGTATTTATTGAGAATGGGATTGTACTGGGGATTTTGCTTTATATCACAGCTTCTGGTATTTGTATATACAATTACTTTGAACTCCCCATTTTGAGATCTATCAGATTTGCTCCAACTTTCAGCTGAGTTATTCACTTCTCCAGATTTTGGGCTATTGTGAATTTGTGATCCTCACCCGACCCGTTGATGACTACTATTGGGCTTGTTTGGCAAACAACGGTTAGCAGTAGCGGATTGTATTAGTGATTAACAAATAGCGGATTGTGTTAGCGGGTTTGAGCAGCGGATTTTATCAGCGGTTATATAAAAAGATGTTTGGTAAAATTAGCTGTTTAGATTAGCGGTTAACATATAAAATGACCAAAAGGGTATACATATAATAATAATAATAATAACAATAATAATAATAATAATAATAATAATGGTATACATAATACATAATAATAATATAATAACATCATGTAATAAATTGAATAAATAATAATAATAATAATATAAAAATTGTATAAAAAAAAAGAAAAAGAAAAAAGAAGGCTGCTCCCCTTTTGATATATAAGTAGGGGCGTGTTGGGTCTGTTGTGTATTTTTTGGTGTTTTTTTTTTTTTACATTTCATTGTGGTGTGTTTCCCTTACACTGTTGGTGTATTCTAAAATTCCGCCGCAACTAAGGACATCGCCGCATTTGAACTTTTTCATATATATATATATATATATATATATATATATATATATAATTTTTTAATAATAATAATAATTTTTCGGGGAGGGGTATCTCCGTCCCCGTTCCCCGAAATTTTTTTATATCCACGTCCCCGTAAGGGCGAGGGACGAGGCATATTGTCATCCCTAGATGGTGTGAAACCAATCTTAAGGAAGAATAACATCATTGTCAGTCCGGGTATTTCTTAAGGAAGAATAACATCATTGTCAGTCCGGGTATTTCTTAAGGAAGAATAACATCATTGTCAGTCTGGGTATTTCCAAAGGTTTTCATTTGGAAGAATTAGTATTTATTTATGGTATGTGAAACTCTGCTGAATTGTTTCAGGTTTGGAGAAAAGCCATGGTGGCCTTACAAAGTGGATCTGCAACAAAAGCGCGGTTGTGAAGAATGTTCATCCGGAGGGCATGTTGAGCTGCACGACGCTCATGTTCTTGCAGCTGAGATCATGAACAGGAACCTCAAGTGCTCTGTTGCACGTCCCAATGTTTTCCAACAGCCTTGGGCAGCTATCCTTGCACCCGACACCACCCTCATGCCTGGACACAAGTTCTACGTCGTCCCAAAGGCACCGTCAGAAAACTCCAGTCCTTGGCGCTGAAGCGTTTCCCTTCCATGGCACGAGAAATCCAGAAACCTCAACACGACGAGGAGGAGGAGGAATAGCTCCCCGATAACGATACACAATCCTCGTTAAGTAGAGCATAAATAAAAAGGAATTGTGCTGCGAAAGTAGTATATGTTCATAAACAACTTTCTTAACCTAATGAAACACAAAGAGTTCGCCTCTATTAAGGCTCGAACCCACGACCTCCCATATAGGAATCCAACCATGGTACCATTAAACCACAAGGTCTTGGCATGTTTTTGGTATTTATTAACAAAGAACTTGAAGAACAGTAGAATTGCAGAGGAACAGTGGAAACCATTTTATTAGCAGGAAAGAATAGATGATTGTTTTACAAAATTAAAGGCATGAGATTTTTAATGAATCTAAAACTACCTAAAAAATTCTGCGAATACTAAAATCCCCATTCCCCCAACATTCTCTGTTGTTTGGGATTTTATTATCAACCCCTTTCATCATATATTATCACTGTCAATAAAACACGAAAAAAAGCTGTCTAAAACTAGTGGATCAAAAATGGGCTTCACACTTGTTATTCCTCCTCACACTGTGTAGTGTTGTTGAATTGTTTCTATGTCGAGACCCTTCAACTTCACCACAGATTCTACATGACCCTTTAGGGTATGAAGCTCCCTCAACCTGTTTCACAAAACATCAAGCTTTAGTTTGACTGCATTTTATGTATGTTAGTTGATAAATCGCGCTTAAGGCATTATACTCTCACGTTCTACCTTGCAACTTCAGCTCGACGCTTTGCCTGTTCAGCAATCTCGGACAGTTCTGCATGGCTTTTTTCACCATAAGCAGCTTCCGTTGACTGAAGGCCATGCAATGTGCGCTGAGCCAAGGCCCATTGTGCTTCCCTTTCTCCCCGCCCATAATCCTTCTTGCTCGTGAAAGCCGTCTGCAATTTTTGACAGAAAGTGAGGCCTAATACAAAGGAGGGGCAAGAAAAAAAATCTTGGTGCTTTGGTTCTAGGTTTCGGTTGAATTACCTTTCCATTGAGCATTTTGTCCCAAGCCCGGCCAGTCATCCCATATCTGACGCCGAATTTCAATATGTCTAGTGGGATATAGAAAACAACACTGTAGATCCAGATCACACCAGCCCAGCCCCAGCCAATGCCATGGATTTTAGCAAAATCCCAGTTTGCATATACAGCAATTAAGGTGGCAATCTAGTTTACACAGACATAGAAAAAAGTTTGTTCAGAGTTCCAAAAACAAAAACATACGAAAACAACCTTATCGTGTTGTTTGTGGAAAGCTTACCAGCTGTGCAACCAGAAAAGCAAAGACAAGTAACAGACCGGGGCGTTCTACGAAAGACCAACTTCTGGACCGGGTGACAAAGATGAGTGCCTGGCTCACAATGCTTACTTGAAGATATAGAGCTGAATTAAGCTCAGGGTAATTGTCCCTGATTGATCTTACATGAAATTTCTCCTGCAATGGGTGAGTAACATTTTGGTTTTTTTAGCATATGAAATGGAGGAAATAGGGGAAAACATAAACGAATAATGGGTTTCTTACTGTGAAGAAATCTGACTGGTGAGCAGCCCAGAAGAAGATAACTGTCATTACTGCCAAGTAAGTGCCAAGAACAATGCCAGTGATGAAAATCTCTTTGAGCTTCCATGAGTCAGGCATTGGGGATGGCCTCACTTTATCCTTGGAAATCGTCATGATGGTCCCGTCGTTGAGAATGGCGATGATGAGGACCATGAAGGGTGAGAAGTCGAATTCCCAAATGAGGGCAATGAGCATGAAACCAAGGACAATACGGACCGTGATGGAAACTGCATAAATGGTATAGTTCTTCATCCTCTGAAAAATGGCCCTGCTAGTTAAAACCGCGCTAATGATCACGCTCAGGCCTGGCTCCGTGAGGACTATGTCCGAGGCGCTCCGGGCAGCATCTGTTGCATCTGCCACCGCAATGCCTATGTCTGCTTTCTTCAACGCGGGAGCATCATTCACACCATCCCCAGTCATCCCGCAAATGTGTTTCCTCTCTTGCAGCTTCTTCACAATCTCATATTTGTGCTCTACAAGGTAGGTTAGTTTCACACAACTCATTCCATGAGACCATATAGCCATTGAGAATGAATAATATCTAGACGTTAATTTTACCTGGGAAAACTCCAGCAAAGCCATCAGCCTTCTCGATGAGCTCTTCGATAGGGAGGCTAGCAATGCTTTCATCCTTGTGTTGTCCGAGAAGAGACGAAGAAGGATACATGTTTGTCCCCATCCCGAGTCTTCGACCTGTCTCCTTACCAATAGCGAGCTGATCACCAGTAATCATCTTAACATTCACACCGAGTTCTAGGGCGCGTTGAATTGTTTCTGCACTGTCATGTCTTGGAGGATCAAAGAGTGGCAAGAGACCAACAAAGATCCAGGGCCCTCCCTTTCCCTCCTTTGTCTTTTCTGGTACTGTCTGTTGAGCAACACCAAGAGCGCGAAGGCCACGATCAGCAAACTTGTCAATGGTATCAAGAGCTCTCTTCTTCGCGTCGCCTTTTAGTTCACAAAGCTCAACAATCTGATAGAAAACCACATAACTAAACAAGTAAGCATTGTAATAAATTATATATTTATCATGAGTAGATATAATATTTTACCTGTTCTGGTGCACCTTTACTGACCCTGTGCCAATTCCCATTAGAGTCAATGTAAGTGATTGCTGTGCGCTTTTCGACGGGGTTAAAGGGAAGGAAATGCACTTCCTGGATTCCTGCCCTGGCCTCTTTGGGATCTGCTAGCATTCCCACAATGCAAGCATCAATGGCATCTTGATTCTCCACCCTGGAAGCCTGGGCTGCTTTCAGCATGAGGGTTTCATTGTCCATATCCTTAACGAACACCTCAATTAGAGTCTTATCAACTGTGAGCTTGTTGAGGGTGAGAGTTCCGGTTTTGTCACTGCAAAGAACATCCATTCCCGCCATTTCCTCAATGGCAGTCATCCTCTTGGTGATGGCGCCTTGCTGCGAGAGGCGGTGGGACCCAATTGCCATCGTCACGGATAACACGGTTGGCATGGCGATGGGGATGCCGCCGATGAGAAGGACCAACAGGTTATCAATTCCATCTCTATACTTCCTGTGCTGGATTGGGTACATCACCACAATCTCCACCACTATGCCCACAGCAATTGTGCATATGCAGAAGTTCCCAATAGAGGTCAGGACCTTCTGGAAGTGGCCAACTTGGTTGGTGCTGTCGACCAGATGGGCCGCTTTCCCAAAGAACGTGTGCAGTCCAGTGGCAATAACAACTGCCTCTATCTCGCCTTGCTTGCAGGTGGACCCCGAAAACACCTCATCCCCGGGATTCCTTGTCACAGGCAGGGACTCCCCAGTTAGCGCAGATTGATCAATCTTGAGGGGATCCCCTTCCAGGAGACGAGCATCAGCCGGGATAATGTCTCCCAGCTTGATGCTTACCACATCTCCCGGAACAAGAATCGCAGCGTCCATCTCGGCCCACTTCCCACCCCTCAACACCTTTGTCTTGGGAGCAAGGCCAGCCATGAGCGCTGCAGCAGCATTCCCAGCATTGTTTTCCTCAATAAAACTCACAGTGGAGTTTATGATCAGCAAAACTGTGATCCCAACAAAATCTTGCCAATCTGGTGGCTTCCCCTGCAATGCAAAACACCCACCATATATCAACCATGTTACAACACCACCATATCATTTTTTTGAGACACTGGGTGCTAGACTTGACCTTTTACTGGCCTCCGCCTCCCTACACCCATCTTAAATATTATTGCTAGGACTCAAACCAGTAACTTGGCTCTAACACCCATTTGAAATAGTAACAAATGGTGTCATCACACTAGATAGTAGTTGGTACCAATATTACATTATTAAACACTTACATCTCCATTGGCCAGGCCAATAGCAATGAGAGCGGCACATTCCATGACCCAGGACAGGGGATTCCACATGAACCCCAAGAACTTGAGAATCTTGCTTTCCTTTTTCTCTTCTAGCTTGTTGGGGCCGAAGACTTGCAGCCTATGCTCCGCCTCCTCAGTTGATAGCCCCTCCTTCGTACAACGTAGTTGTTGGAACACTTCGTCCACGGGTATCCGTTCCTGTTTTTGCGCCCATATTTACAAGAATTAAAACATGCATGCATCATCTTAGCTAAAAGTCTATACTTTGATTCCATATTTATATATTATATGCTTAATAAATTGATTTCTTTTGATTGATCTTTTTATCAGGGTGAAAATTCAAACCCATAACCTTTGACCTGAGTTACATGCTCATCTCAACTAAAAAGCTAAGCTGATAGTTGAATTTCACATTGAAAAAATTGTCAAATTGACCCCCTAAATTAAGTGGATAGTGCAATTAAATCCCCTAAACTGATAAAATTATTCAATTAAGTCTAACTTGACTTGTTTATCAGGCTAAATCTATGCGGTGTTGACACGTGTCCTTTTCATCTTAATTTTTAAAAATAATTTTTTTTTAATTATTAAAAATTTAAAATATTATTTATTATAAATAAATAAATGTAAAAAAAAAAAAAATAGCCACCCGGAAGACTGCAATGTCAACAAGAACATGAAAATAATGGATTAACGCGAGACTGCAAAGAAGGAAAGAAAGACTCTATGTTGTGTTGCGACTTGCGAGCAACACTTCCCTTAAAAAGCAAATTCCGGCGACGGTGCAATCTGAGATTCCGGGTTGCTTTCGATCGGTAACACAGATGAATGTAAAGCTTACACCAGCTGTAAGCAGGCGAACCTAACTCCTATTATATGCTCAGATTTAAACAGTGAAGAGATGAATTGAAAAGAATATGTAATCAAGTGCTCTCTGAATGGGAACAAATGAAGGTTTATATACTGTAAAGATGCAACAATCTTCCTCAGTTTTGCCATAGGATTTAGTGAAAAGAAAGGATCATGAGCTTAATTAAAGGCAGACATGTTCCCACAGGCAGAATAAATTACGGACAAGAAAGGTTGATCCAAAAAATTATGAATTGGAGAAACTAATTGGTGACTAAACTGTTTGAAGCTTTTTTTTTTTTTGACCTTTGAATGTTTTCCAACATGTCTTTCATCTTAAATCTTGATAGTTAATTACACATTTAAAACTTGCACACACACACACAAAAAAAAAAAAAAAAAAAAAGCATTTTTGATGCAAAATAGAAACATGCATGCATATATCAAGAAGATTAAAGAAAATAGAGAAGAGAGAGGGGAACGCACGAGGTCAACATTCTCATTCTTGATATCTTCCAACGTAATCCGATCCGTCATTCTTTTCTGCTGTCTTTCGATGCCCACCTAAGATTATTTGGATTTTTCACTGTTTTTGGAATGAAATCGCAGAAGAATTATTTTTGGTTTTGGTTATTTGGCAAAGGGATTGAAGTTGAAGTAGGATATTGAACAAGGTTGCATAAGTATTTATATGTTTAATGAAAAACAAAATAAATAATAAAAGAGAAAAGATTGGCCATAGAGAGTAGAGAGATACTCCCGGCCCCTCTCTCTCTCACTGATGTCTCGCTCTCCATCCTTAATTTCTGCATCTGATCTGGCAGTTTCTACTTTTTGTTTGTTTGTTTATTTTGAAGAAATTAATTATATAAATATTAATTACTTTGGGTAATTCCATTCCCAATATTGGTTTCCATAAACACTAACTACGAAGTATAATATATATAACAGTACTATAGAAAATAAACTGCCATTTTGCATTTCAACAGCCTGTAGTGGTTTTGATAAAGGATCTAAGGACCTGGAGACATCTCTCTTCTGGACTAAACCGCAAGGCGAATTTCTGAAGATAAACATGGATGGTTCGGTTAGTCTCGAAACGAGCAAAGCTGGATGGCCTTGCTGCATGGTCGATCTATCTAAAAGGTTCCCCAGAGGCTTGCATATACATACTTGATGATCCGCCGGAAGTAGTTAGTGTTCTGAAAGACGATATTGCTGGTATCCCAGCATGGCGAAATAATATCTGTTCTGCGAGCTAACTCTTTGTAGTTTCCCCTGGGTTTCCGCCCCTTCAGTTTAATTTCATTCCCAATATTGGTTTTGATAAACACTAGCTAACTATGTACGAAATATGCGAGCTAAATCTTTGTTGAAATGATGAGATATTCAACAATAGAGCAAATTACATTTTTGGTCCTATGACTATAGGGAGAGTGTTAATTTCGGTCGTGCAGTGACTTTTAAAACTAACAATTTAGTCTTTAAACTAAGTTTTTTTTAGTAGATTTGGTCCTCCTAGCCAAATCACCGATGAAAAGTTGCCGGAAAAACGTAAAGCATTTTTAATTATTTAATAATGGGGTAAATTGGTCATTTCAGTTCCCTTTCTTCTCCTTCCTTCACTTGCTGGTTGGATTCTTAATCTCAGATTAATTCTAATTTACTGAATTTATTTCCTTCATTGCATGTTCTTGCTGATAACCATTACTTCAGAGTGCAATGTGCGTGACAAAGGTCTGGATATCGGCGCAGGAAACGATGCCAGGGCAACGAGTTCCAAAGCGATCTTGGCGCAGATGACCACATCGAAGCCGTCGCCGGGGAGGGAGAGTTTGATGTCGGCGTCGTGTTAGATAATAATATGACTAACACAATCTAAAGTAACGAGGAACCTGACTCGTCACAGCGGAAGCTTTAGGATCATCTGAACATCCCTTGCTATAGTCGGTAGTATTGCCACGATAAACCTGCAGAATAAAGGTTAGTCTTTTTGTCTACCACTTCTCTCCCGAATACTCGATGGTGCGTGTATCCTGAACTTAGGAGCTGTGGGAGGACTGATTATGCTTAGAAGCCTACATGCCATCAACGTAGACAGATATTCAGTTAAAGCTTAACTGAATATCCTGAGTTGCCTAACAGACTAAGTCACTGACTGACTTAATCTTCCACTTGCACCACAACCACTTAATTAATACAATATATTATAATATATTATATTAGAGAAAATACTTACACGTCGCACTCTTGTTGAAAGTGGTGGAGGAGATGAGCATGGAGGTGTCGCAGCCGCCGACGAAGCTGTCATGGAAGAAGAGGCAGATGGTGGCGGCAATAGTGGTGAGGAAACAATCTGCTTGTTGGTGGTGGTTTCTTGCAACGATTTGGTCAAATCACTTGCAGCTCCGATGGTAGAAAATGCCACTGAGACAAACTCTGGCCAGCATATCCCCCCCCCCCCCAAAAAAAAAAAAAAAACCCGGCCAACAGGTGAAGGAATGAGAAGAAAGGAACCTGAAATGACCAATTTGTCCCCATTATTAAATAATTTAAAATGGCAAACGTATTTCCGGCAAATTTTCACTGGTGATTTGACCGGGAGGACCAAATCTATTAAAAAAATATAGTTAAAAGACTAAATTGTTAGTTTTAAAAGTCACGAACCGAAATTAACACGTCCCCATAGTCATAGGACTAAAAGTGTAATTTTCTCTTCAATAATATATATAACACTAACTTCTTTGTCTGTATATGCTAAGAAAATTACTCTCAGTATTCAATGTACTTGCTTCAAAAAAGAAGAATCACATATAATATTTAAAAATCAGCTGTTTCTGGTTGTAATCAATTAATCTGTTATTTTTTTGAATTAGTTTGATGATTATTTTTCTCTATTTTTTGGCTCTATTATATATTTATAACTTACCTGTGAATTCAGTAATTCTATTACTTTGATTAATAAAGAAAAACCATTTATTTGTTTACTAATTCAACTTCATTGTCAAATTTAAATATTTTTTAAATATGAGGAAAAAAGTCTTATGAATTTGGCCCTTAAATATGAAATACTTTAATATATATGAAATACTTAAATAATGAGATCTTAATATGGTGTTTTATTAATAAAAAAAAAAAGTGAAAGAATTTAATTTTTGAATAAATCAGATTAAGATAGCATTACCAGGACTATGTGGTCTAATGGTACCCGGGTTGGACTTCCATTTGGAAGATTATGAGTTCGAGCCTCAGTGGAGGCGTTTGTGTTTCAGTAGGTTAAGAAAGTATATGAACAGATACTACAATGTAATAGAGCCAATAACTTTCAAAAAAAAAAAGAAAAGATTAAGATAGCATTAAGATAACACATAACACTTAACTGTACTTGATTAATACCAGAAAGTGTTACCTATCCAAAATCTATCCACAATGCGATGAAAAGATTATCTACTATATATATATATATGTGAGCATATATTCGTTAATGTGTATCCAACTACGAGCTTAAGCTTTTAGTTGAGATGGAGCACATGCTTTAATTTGGTATCAGAGCCAGACCAAAGGTCATGGGTTCGAATCTCAACGCCACTCGTAAGTGATTACGGTTTACCGGTCCACGTGTTGGTTGGAATCCACCGTACACGTGAGATGGAGCACATGCTTCAATTATATATATATATATATATATATATATATATATTTATATACTATATATACTAATAAGAGCCCGAGAAGTTGAGATGGAGCACATGCTTCAATTATATATATATATATATATACTAATAAGAGCCCGAGAGAGTTAGGCCTATAATGGATAAAAAAAATTACGGTTAGAGATTTTAATCAAATGAATGGTTCAAATTGATCAGATTTTAATTTTTTCTTAAGATTTCTTAATTTATCATTAATGAATATGATTATCCATTAACTTTTCCGTTAAATATTATCTTTTCTGTTAATTTCTGTTAGTTCACCGTTAACTTACTCATTGATTTCAATAAGAAAGGTCTTAAGTTCGAACCTCGTCCCAATCAAAATTGGCATAATTAGTACTCTATTTTATTCTTATTAAATTAAATAATAATTTAGTAGCTACAACAAAAAATAATACATATGCATTTCTTTAATTTAGAATTATGTCTCTACAATGTCTTTATTCAAAAAAAAAATATTCATTATCAATAAATTAAATAAGAGAAATAATTTCATTAGTTATATTGTCTTTATTTTTCTCCAATATAAAAATTCTTTACATTCAAATTCATCAATTGATTATATTCGCTACATTGTCCCTACAATGCCTTTATTAAAAAAAATGTATTCATTATCAATCAATTAATTAAGAGAAATAATTTTATTAGTTATATTGTCTCTATTTTTCTCCAATGTAAAAAATTCTTTACACTCAAATTCATCAATTGATTATATTCACTACATTGTCTATTATCTTTTCTGTGCACTATTTTTTAATTAAATATCAAAGTTATAATACAAAATAATGATATATATTTATTTACCAAGTATTTTATTAATATCATGAAAAAATTAAAAAATATATAATTAATAAAGTCAATCATATTAACTACTTGAGGAATTTGTTGACAAAGAGAGCATTCAAATCACACAACAAATTGAAGTGAGAACTATCTCACAATGTCCTTGTTTGACAACCAGTAGTTAACGGTTAGCGTTAGCGGATTATATTAGTGGATTTGACCAGCGATTTATATCAACGGTTGGTAAAAAGATATTTGAAAAAATTAACTGTTTAGATTAACATGTAAAATGACCTAATGATATACATATAATAATAATAATAATAATAATAATAATAATAATAATAATAATAATAATAATAATAATAATAATAATAATAACAACAACAACAACAACAACAACAACAATAACAATAACAATAACAATAACAATAACAACAACAACAACAACAACAACAACAACAACAATAATAATAATAATAATAATAACAATAACAATAACAATAACAATAACAATAACAATAATAATAATAATAATAATAATAATAATAATAATTGTTTTGAAAAATAAAATAATAATAATTAAGCCAATCATATTAACTACTTGGGGGATTTATTGATAAAAAGAGTATTCAAATCACACAATAAATTGAAATAGGAAACTACATCGCAATGTCTTTGTTTGACAATCAACAGATAGCTCTTCAATATTAGTATATATTTAATATTTTATGCCCTAATTTTTATTTTCTCTCCCTTATGTCCCGTATTTGGTTTCAACCATACCTATACAATTATTTTATTGAAAATTATAATCAATCTTGACTATATTATCTTGCATTTGTAAACTTAGAATTACCTATTTAGATACGCAAATTCAACATTCAATTATCTATGCATGAACAATTTCAATATAATCTTGCATTGATATATACTATAAAGTACTTATTTAAAAAAAAAAAAAAACATTGAGCATTATCTCAATCGCACAATACGCGTAAAAAACTAGTCACCAAATAAAGGTGATATAACTCCATGCCGCCACAACAAACATTTGTGTCCCAAATCTAATAAACCTAATTGGATTTTTTCCTTCACTCCATCTTCTGTTAGTTTCTTATTGCATCCTTTGGACTTATATGACACCCGTACTCTCAATCCAGACAATCTTTGCAGGAACTGAAAAAACACTCACCTACAAAAATTTGTTCAGGTAAATTAGAACTGCTTGCAACTGAAAAGCGGTACTTTTATTTGCCGCTGGTGAGACTCGATCCCTGGTCATTCTTTTCAATTTTCACCGACCAGTTGAGCTGGCCATGCTGGCCAATTAAACTTAATCATAAAATGATGTTTAGTAGTTTTGTACTTTGACAAATTGATACCACTAAAATGTAAAATTATCTTCTTTTCACTCTCAATCCATTTGAGTAAAATTTCAATTGTTTCCTCTGTTTTGAACTTTTCCCATAACTAACCTCTGGATAACCACGAGTTTGTCAAAAGAATTACAACTTTTGCTGAAGAAAGTTGAAAATAATTTTATTCAATTGTTTTTCTTTTTTGGTAGATTTTGGAGGTGTTCTAAATTGAAAGACTCAACGCACCTTAATCTTCATGCAACTATCTTCATCCTCCTTGTGAGTGCTTTTACAACCTGCCGAGTGCAGCTCCACCATTTTGCACCGCAAAGCTTCTTTGAAAGCCTAACAAATGCCAGAAAGGTACTGCTTCGCCGCTCAGTCTGTTAAACTGATGTTGGTCCTTTCCGCCTTTCTCCTCCATGTACTTGAACATGTTTTGTGAATTGTGATTACCTATATATAGTGTTGTTGGTTTATAGAAATTTATGTATATTTAATGTTAATCGATCTTTAAAATTGTAAAAGTTATCTCAAATTTAAATTCATTTTATTCATGGCCGTGTAATAATGGTTGTTGTATACAATGAAGCAAGATAGAATAATTAAACAAAAATTCTGATATGGAAACAACCTTTCAAATATCAAGATATTTAAATCTTAATGTACTTATGAGTTTTTGAAAAAAAGAAAAAGAAAAAAAGAATTTCAAATCCAATACATGAGACAACGAAAAGTTCCAAAAAGCAATTAATATAATCATTTAGGCTGTGTTTGGAAACCCAAAAAATGATTGAAATCATTTTTCGGGTTTTTGGTGTTTGGCTACACTTGGAAAATACAGTCAACGGAAAACATTTTCCGTTGACTGGAAAAAATATGCTCAATTTGGCGAAAAATGACTTTCGCCCTTGCTATTTCGTTTTTTTTTTTTTTTTTTTTTTTTTTTTTTTTTTTGGATTCTGGCGGAACTGGTTTCCGCCAGAAACCATGGCTATGGCAGTTCCGCCGGAAACCAAGGTTATGGTTTCTGGCGGAAACCAGTTCCGCCAGAAACCATAGCCATGGTTTCCGGCGGAAACCAGTTTCGCCAGAAACCATGGCTATGGTCCATTTTTTTTTTTTTTTTTAAAGTTTTAAATATTTTTAAAATGTATTTTTTATTCTAAATAAAATAATTAAAATATTTAATTATACCATTCTACTCATTTTCCATAAAATGAACCAAACACACCAAAGCAGTTTTCCAAATGCAACCAAACACTGGAAAAGGAAAATGTTTTCCGGAAAATGACTCATTTTCCAGAAGTCATTTTCCTGCTTTCCAAACGGACCCTTAGTTAAGCCAAATAGTTTAATTTAGTCAAATATAATAGTTCAGGGTCCAAAACGACGTCGCATTTAGTGAGCGAGAAAATGCAAGCTTCTGATTGGTTAAGATGTTATGGCTTTATTATATAGAATGATAGAAGGATTCACGTTGAAATATATAAATGTGTATTTGTAAATATTTATAAATAGTACTCCGTAATTGTTTGCTTGTTTCTTATTAATAAATACATTTTAAAAGTATTTTTAAACTAAACAAACAAAATGTTTCTGCGTAATTTTTATCAAAATTTGTGAGGAGAGTCAAATAAGTTCATAAATTATTTTTAAAAGTTCAATTCCACCATTGGACTACATAAATTCATATTAGTCCTAACTCCTAAAATTCTTTTAAATATGTAATTAAAACATTTTACTTATAAATTATCTTCAATTTAATGTTACATTGCTATGACTTTCCTTTGTAATTTTCTTTGTATACATGATACCACACTAACATAATGTTAAAAAAAAGGTTTATGTAACGTTCATGTACACACAAAAAATTAGCACATGAAAGCCACTTCAACATGATATATAATAACAAGTAATTTACATGTAAAAATTTTGAATTTTGGTCCCACAACTTTTGAGCTCTTATCACATTTGGCGCACAATTTTAAAATTTTTAATTTTGGTGTCTAATTTTGTTATATTTATCGTTTTTTGTCCTTCTGGTCAAATTAACGGTGAAATGTTATCAAATTTTATATTTTTCAGGACAAAATCGTTATCTCAAGAAAATATCTTCAATATCTAAACAAAAGAAAATTATATATATATATATATATATATATATATATATATATAACAATAACAACAACAACAACAACAACAGAAGTGTTTGACTAATTTTTCCCATCCAAAGTTAGGGACTTTTAGTAATATTAAACATTTGGATACAAATGTTATTTAGAATTAATATTTAAAAACTTTAAATAATCAATTACACTTTCCTTTTGAAAAATCTAACAAATTATAATGATCACATTGTACACGTATATATACAATGGGAATGTAACAATGTTTAGAATCTTTATTCCTCCTTTCTATTTACTTTCTGATGATTCACCTTCAGAGCAATCTTCATCTTCTCCAATCTACAGATGTTCATGTAATTCAGGAAAAAAAATAAAGACCATTGCGGGAAGGGGCCCTCTTTGGTATACAGATTACAGAATCTGCAAACGTGTACTAGGCCGTGAAAGCCCAACGACAAACCTTGCAAAATCGCAAAGCATAAAAACAAAGATCCCGTACACCGTAATAGGTAATAAACGAATTGTATATTGTAACGATCAATGCATAAGCCGTATAATTCCCAGCATTACCAATCAAAATTTCTATGTATGTATGTAATGATCAATACGCAACTCGTATACTTTAGAACTCATTTCAATTTTCCTTTTGAAAGTCCAACCCTTATATATATGACTAGCATTTTATATGCGCGATGCGCGAAAATTCATGCCCAATATTAAAATATTGATAAATATAAATAATTAAAAATTATAATTCAAATTATATATACACAAATAATATATGTATTTTATACACACACATATATGATTCACCATTCATAGAAATTTAATTACAATTAAATTAATTATATAATGATTTTAATAAAATGATAATTAAAGAATAGGAAAAAGAT
This sequence comes from Ipomoea nil, assembly GCF_001879475.1. Taxonomy (NCBI): domain Eukaryota; kingdom Viridiplantae; phylum Streptophyta; class Magnoliopsida; order Solanales; family Convolvulaceae; genus Ipomoea; species Ipomoea nil. The sequence continues at coordinate 2,312,418 of NW_017619403.1, forward strand.
ATGATAGATATGTGTGTATGGTAATAATGATTGAGTCCTCAATGTTAAAATTAAAAAGTAACAGAGTTATAACGGTGTAAGGGTAGTTTTGTCTAACAAAAATGTAGTAGGGACAATTTTGTCTAATACAATTGAAGTGTACAACATTTAAAGTAAAATATACGGAGTATATCTTTATTAGCATACAAAAAGAGGGACATAAATCAAGGATATAACATTGATTGAGACTTATATTATGTTTTTAGATTTTTAGATATGATATGATGTATGTAATTATTATGATAAATATAATTGCATAGAATGCTTCTATATTTCTAATTATTTTGAAACTCTAACCCATATGTAATAAAAAAAAAAGTTATTGAAAAGATTTAAATTAAGACATTAATGAAAGTAATTACAGAGTATTTAAAGGGTAATAAAATTATCGTTATAATCAAAAAATCATTTTTTTAATTAATGAATATACACAAATCACTGCTGAAAATTATGAAATTTTCGACCACCTGAAAATGATCTTAAATCAAGTCAAAATTCTTGTTTCGACCACTTTTGGTGTCCGGAAAAACCTTTATAGCTATTTCCGACCACTTTTTACTTTAGATTTGATTTAAGATCACTTTCAGGTGGTCGAAAATTCCATAATTTCCGGTAGTGAATCTTTCAAAATATTAATATTTGCAATAATTAAAATTTTTTAATTATTATATTAATTAAGGAATTAAGGAACTAATTATGATTAAGCTAATAATAATGGAATTAAGGAATTAAGAAAAACAAAGAAATAATTGTTATTGAGTTAATAATGGAGAATAAGCAATTAAGAAATTGAAAGTAATTACAAAGTATTTAAATGGTAATAAAATTATTTTATAATAAACAAAAATCATTTCTTAGTTAATGAATATACACAAATCTTTCAAAATATTAATATTTGCAATAAATAAAATATGTTCAAAATAATCATTGTAATGATAATTAATAGTATAAAAGATAATATAGAGTATTTAAATGATAATAAAATTGTCTTTTTATTTATAATATAAAAGTCATTATTTTCGTTAATCAATATACATAAAAGGTAAAAACTTAATGTACTATAATATTATTACTAGTATGATACCCATGTGATGCATGGGATGAATATTGTTCATCTTATTGTGTAATTGTGTGAAAAATTTAAGAGATGATGTAATATATAAAAAGTTGGAACGGAAATATAAAATGGAAAATAGAAACAATAAAGAAATCACTTTAACATACAATATAGAAAAATAAGAGTGACAAAATTACAAATTATTGAAAATTTCGTGGTATATACCATGTTGGTTGTTGATGTATAGATCTATTATAATTTTCTGAGTACTTTTTAGTTGAATGTACGTAGACGTTGTGAACAAAGAAAATTGAATAAAATTTAATAATATTCAAAATTCTAGTTTACATATTAAGTATCAATGCGGTGTGGGTACATGTCTCTGGATATCCTTTGATTCTTCAATTGAATGCCTTGAACACTCCACCATTGAAAGGCCTCCGGGTTTCAAGTGGCTTGATCTTCAAAGAAGGGCTTGTATATATAGCTTGTTCTTCTTGAAGGGCCTCCGGGTTCAAATGGCTTGATCTTCAATGGAGGTTTGGATCAATAGGCATATGCATGATCATTATGGAGGAGGGACTTTTACTTTCAAGATCACATTTTTATGTGATCCTGAATAATATTTTTCTAGATGTTTACATCACTTTTCCTAGGATGTGTGTTTACATAGAAATGAAATGCCCTATTTATAGCGGTAGGATAGAGAGTTTTGATAAGCTCAAACTCTTTTGATATTATCTAATTAAAAAATTAGATAATATCAATATTATCCAAAATATTTCAAATATATTTAAATATACTAATATTGATAAATAATCAATATTTATCAAAATTTAAGTGTCTACAGACGTAGCAACCTGGTTATCCCGGAACATATTGTTTATGGTTGTGCATGTTGGTGTTGATGTAATTTTTCTAAATCTTATTACAGTTTCCTAACATTTCAGGCGACTATTGGGTTAATACAAAAGAGAGAACATAGGCGAACCACCATTTTCACCAAAAGAATAGTGGTTTTTAGTGCTAACAGATTAATAAAAAGACATAGATCATTGACTACATGATAACTACAAAATATGTTCTACTATATTTATGTTTTTGAAATGAGAATGAAATACCTTTGTTTTGATGATAATGTTTCCTCTTTGACCGAATGGTGCATGAAGATGTAATCTTCCTCATGGTTTGTAATCGCAATGCTTACCCTTTATGTTTTGTGATGGAATGTTCTTAGTGTCTTCTGTCACCCTTTTGTTTGTAACTTCAATCTTAAGTTAATGCTCATTGAGAAAGGAGTCATTAATGGCTAACCATAATTATTCCCACAAACATAAACATTTTATGTGAAAACAAATATGCCTATGGAGTAATTGATTTTGATTGACTTAAAAATAAATGTTGCACTAAAAATAGATAGAAACCAAATAAATCCTCACCCAAATAAATCCTCACGAATATTGTGTGTTTTTTAGCCTAGTAATTATCAATGGTAAATGATTAATGGAAATAAAATGTGGAAAGTATTAATATTCTATATATTCTATATATATATATATATATATATATATATATATATATATATATAATATGCAAGCTACTGTAATTTTTGTTCAATAAATGAATTAAGTTTAACGAACTAAATTTGAAAATATTGCAAGCTATTGTACCTAATAATTATTATATATTTTGTTTAATTTTGCAATGAAATTAGAGATATATCTAGACTAAAAGATAATCTATATATATCTATACTAAAAGTGACGAATATACCTTAGAAACATGAAACACACACTCTAAAGTATGAGAATTGTAGGTGTTATTGTTGAATGTTGACTCGTACATTCGGATTAGGCGAACTTGTATCGCATAATTCGTGGAGGTAGCAGTGATTTGGTTAAGTAGATTGAAGGTGGGAGCCATATTGAAAAGTTGAAAAGTTTAGCGTATGAAAATTGAAAAGTATAGGAAGAGGATTGCAAATGAATGAGAAGCATGACCAATGAGGTATTTATAACTATGAATTTGTGCAAATGAATTATAAATGAATAATTTGCGTTCCAAATTATGTAATCAAGGGTGCAAATTAACGATGATTTAATTTAATTATGTAATACTAAATACTAATACTAATAGCTATTGCATGATTTTCGTGCATAGTAACAAATGAATAATAATTCCTGCATACTAAATACCATGAATTACACGTGCATAGTAATTATAGTAATAATAATTCGTCAAGGCTAATATGATGCATGATTTCGCGTTTTTGTATGTGAACAATTCGTTTTGTAAGGTTAATTCGTTATATTATTATTATTATTATTATTATTATTATTATTATTATTATTATTATTATTATTATTATTATATAAATAAATAAATAAATATCATGCCCTTTAATAGACTATTTTTATATATGGTAATTAATTTCATAATTACAAATACAAATTACTAAATGTAGGGAGACTTTTGCGACATTTCAATTTGCCAAATAATTTTAAAATAATTTATTATATCATTTCAAACCTTTTAATAAGTTATTTTTAAATTAATATATATAATTAAATTATTCTCTACCCAATTATATATATCGTTCATAAATCTGATCTAGATAACTATATATGATGTACGATATATATATAGTATATATATATATATATATATATATATATAATAATACTAATAATAATAATAATAATAATATATAAATATAATATTATCTTATTATACCTATATGTAATTCTGGAATTGACAGTTACATACGTTCATATGGAAATAATTATTATATAAATAAATATTATGCCTTTTAATAGACTATTTTTATATATAGTAATTAATTTCATATTTACAAATAAAAATACAATATGAAAAAGTAATGTAAATCTTTAATGTAAAAAAATACACATAATTGAATCATTGCATGCCCTTTGCCCAATTAAAACAAATTTCTCGAGATATGTTGTTGTAGCAAAGAACGCACTTCAGTCCGACTTCATTGCAATGTTGCCTAGAATCCACCCCACGAAGTCGCCACATTCCCATTGCACGCCTTTAAATTATAGATAGGAATCAGGCGCTCCCAGACCTCTCTTGTCTTCCAGCATTTCCTTATTACAATATGATTAGCATCTTCATCAACCTCGGGGCAGAAGACACATGTGCCATCAACAGGGAGAACTCTATCTTCACATTGCACATGATGCGTTGATGGTAGAAGGGCGGTGTATTCTGCCCTTCAATGGGCTTGGGATATAATAATAATAATAATAATAATAATAATAATAATAATAATAATAATTTTTATAGAGATATACACAATGTACGTAAATAAACAACTATATATATATATATATATATATATATATATATATACACACACACACACACACACACACATTATTTTTCGTATGAATAAAACAAATATATATTTTTTTCTATTTTTAAACAAATATATACAGTTTATATATAGTTGTACACTTATTTCTTGAATCTAAATGAAATCAATAATAAATTTTTTAAGCAAAACATATTAACCGTATAATTCATATATAAATATTTTTTTTAAGTATAAAAATGTTTTTAAGTAATCAATTGAGTCATTTCATATGCCAAAATATTCAATTAAATAATTATCAACCAACATATCCATCACTTTGGAAAATACTTTGGGTAAAGTAAAAAGAAAACAACCACTTACCGTGAAATCTTATTTTCCCAAATTTCTCTAAGTCTCAATTGTTCAAATCCTCCTCTTCTATCAACCATCATCATCATCAACAATAAAACAACACAAGATACACATAAGCACCCGTAAAATGTTAATGTCCCTACTTGTATTCTACCCATACTAAATAAAATAAAATAAAATAAAGGAATAACACTTACAAAGCACTTGTTGAAAGGAGAGTTCCAACCTTGAAGAAGAAGAAGAAAATATATAATTTTATATTGTATAAAAGTTCATGGCAATGGAGGAAAGAGGAGGAAGACAATTTTTTTTAATTCTCATCTACATAATTATATAGGTAGTAAACTAATCTTTATGAAATAATTTAATAGTCATTAATAGGGCATAGGAAGAGATTGGTAACTTCCAATCATAATAAATTTTGATTCCAAAATAATAAAAGAATATATATTACATATATATTATTCTTCCCACGTTACACACATTTATTTATATCTACTATACTAATAAGAGCCCAAGAAAGTTAGGCCTATAATGGGTAGAAAAAATGGCGGTCACAGATTTTAATCAAATGAATGGTTCCGATTGATTAAAAGATGGATCAGATTTAAATTTTACACTAAAATCTCCTAAAATACCCACACACCGTTACTAATTCCGTTAAAATTTTAAGAATTGCCGTTAGTTCACCGTTAACTTACTCATTGATTTCAATAGAAAAAAAAAAGTCTTAAGTTCGAACCTCATCACAATCAAAGTTGGCATAATTAGTACTCTATTTTACTCTTATTAAATTATATAAATAATAATTTAGTAATTACAACAAAAAATAATACATATGCATTTCTTTAATTTAGAATTATGTGTCCACAATGCCTTTATTCAAAAAGAAAAAAAATATTCATTATCAATAAATTAAATAAGAGAAATAATTTTATTAGTTATATTGACTTTATTTTTCTTCAATATAAAAATTCTTTATATTCAAATTTATTAATTGATTATATTCGCTACATTGTCCTTACAATGTCTTTATTCAGTGAAAAAAAAATTATTAATTATCAATAAATTAATTAAAAGAAATATTTTCATTAGTTATATTGTCTTTATTTTTCTTAGATGTAAAAGTTTTTACATTCAAATTCATCAATTGATTATATTCACTACATTATCTATTATTTTTTTTTTTGTGCACTATTTTTCTAATTAAATATCAAAGCTATAATATAAAATAATGCTATATATTTATTTACCAAGTATTTTATTAATACCATGAAAAAATTAAAAAAAAATATAATTAATAAAGCCAATCATATTAACTACTTGAGAGATTTTGTGACAAAGAGAGTATTCAAATCACACAACAAATTGAAGTGAAAACTACCTCGCAATGTCCTTGTTTGACAATCAGCAGTTAACGGTTAGCGTTAGCGGATTATATAGCGGATTTCACCAGCGAATTTATTTAATTATTAACATTGGGTAGAAAAAATGGCCGCCAAATTATTAAATCAAATGAATGGTTCATATTGTTCAGGTTTTAATTTTTTTCTTTTAAGATTTTCTAATTTATCCTTAATTATATGATTATCCATTTAACTTTTCTGTTAATTCACTGTTAGTCTAATTCTAATATTAAAGTCTAATATAGAATTATAACTACACCATTAATCTAATTCTAATATTAAAGTCTTAATAGAACTTAACCACAAATACTAATGTCGGAATCTCCTCAAACAATATTAGTATATATTTAATATTTTATGCCCTAATTTTTATTTGTTCTCCCTTATGTCCCGTATTTGGTTTCAACCATACCTATACAATTATTTTATTGACAATTATAATCAATCTTGACATATTATCTTGCATTTGTAAACTTAGAATTACCTATTTAACCCGCACGGGCTTAGCTCAATGGTTTAGTGGGTAGTATTTGAGAGAAGAGACCAAAGTTTGAACCTCGGCGGCGGCAGTGCGGGAATTATGTCCAAAGTGGGCAGATTCCTTGTGCGTATCAGCATTTGGCCCTGTCTGCTGAACCATTGAGTCACCGTGATTTACAACTTCCCACAATGCTCTGTCAGGTCGGAGTGTGGGGGGCCCTTGGGGTTGGGGACTCAACCTTTGAGAGAAGAATTATCTATTTAAATACGCAAATTCAACCTTCAATTATCTATGCATGAACAATTTCAATATAATCCTGCCTTAATATACTTTAAAGTACTTATTTAAAAAAAAGCATTGGGCATTATCTCAATCGCGCAATGCGCGTAAAAAACTAGTTATATATATATACACATGATAATTATAGAGATTATTATTATTATTATTATTATTATTATTATTATTATTATTATTATTATGAATTTGGTTTTACAAAAATGCCACTAAGTTTTTGGGGGGGGGGGGGGAATTTTTGTGCCAATCATTTTGCTTTAATATATATATAGAGATAGAGATTAGGTAGTCGTTTCCTCCCTTTTATTATTATACTAATTAATTAAGAAAGTAATTATAATTGAGCTAATAATGGAATTAAAGAATTAAGGAAAATAAGAAAATAATTGGAATTAAGCTAATAATGGAAAATAATAAATTAATGATATTTAAATGGTAATAAAATTATTTTTATAAAAAAATAAGATTAATGCTTTTTTAAAATTATTTCTCATTTTTTCATATTTATTTTAATAATAATATAATTACATAAATCATATTACATATCGATTTTTAAAAAATAAATGCAATAAAAACGAGTCATATATTATTGACACTTTTGCATTGATCTTATAATCAAATAAATTTACAGTTTCAAATATTATAATTATTTATAACTTCACCTTTAATTTTATTATTAAATATATAATAAAAAAATTAATCCGTGCATAGCACTAGTAATTTACCAGTTAAGAGAAAAAAAAAAAAAAAAAAAAAAAAAAAAAAAAAAAAAGACTTGCCAATCGTGGACGCAAATCTCATAGATCTGAACGTATAGCTAAACCATCAATCAGAATTACAGAACGAGATTGACTTGTTGAGTAAAATTCAGAATCAAAATATAGTTTCCCTCTTAGGGCACTCCATTCATGGTGATATGCGTTTCTTGGTGTACGAAATGATGCAGAACAGTTCTTTGGAATTTCAGTTGCATGGTATGCATTCTTCTTTGTATTCAAAAAGGGGATAATGTAACGAGAAGATATTTCTAACTTCATTTTCACTAACTTTATTAGGACCTTCTCGTGGATCAGCTTTAAGTTGGCCTCTCCGATTGAAAATGAGGTAATATCCAATATAGTTCTCGACTATAGTGGTTTTACTCAATTTAGTTTTAAATGATTTTTTATGCTCAATTTAGTCTCCGACTTTGATGGTTTTACACAATTTAGTCCTTTATTAAAAATTATGTTAATTGACTATTAGAAATAAGATCATAATGGTAATTTCTCATTACTATTGCTTCTCTGCTACTTCTCTACTGCTTCTCTAAGGGCTGTGCACCCAAATCCAACTTAAATAGCTATTAAAAAAAAACTGTATGCAAATATTTATTTATTTATTTAGGGTTGAAATTGATTTGGGGATGAAGATCTCCATTTCTGCGTGGAGCTTAATAAGGGGAAGAAGAATGAATCATCCCAAATGGAATGAAGGATGAGAAATTACCATTAAGATCATATTTCTAAAAGTTAATTAATAACAAAATTTGTAACAAAAGATTAAATTGTGTAAAACCATCAAAGTCGAGAACTAAAGTGAGCACAAAAAGTCATTTAGAACTAATAAATTGAGTAAAACCACTATTGCTTTGGATGTTGCAAGGTAGACTTATTATTATAATTATGCTTTGTCTGTAAATTGTAAATTTTTAGAAAGAAAGCATCCACTAATTCACCAGCTTTTAAACCATCTGTATTTATTGAGAATTGGATTGTATCGGGATTACTTTAGAGCATCCACACTAGGAGAGCAAGTGGGGAGAATGCATTACTTTTAATATATTTAATGTTGACATGAATGAGAGAGGGAGTGAAGAGAGAAATTTGGGAAGCATAAATAAGAGTTGGGAGAATGGGAGCATTGTGGGACCCAGTAGGATAAGCAACCAATCATGGTTGACTTTAATTATTATTATTATTATTATATATATATATATATATATATATATATATATAAAATTTTAAAATCAGTTTTTACTCTTTTTTTTTTTCTCTCCCCTCCCACATTCTTTTTCCTAATCACTCTTACATTCTACCATCTAATATTTCCACTGATAAGGATGCTCTTATATCACAGCTTCTGGTATTTGTATATATAATTACTTTGAACTCCCCATCCTTATTTGCTCCAACTTTTAGCAGAGTTATTCACTTCTCCAGATTTTGGGATATTGTGATCCACACCAGACCTCATTAATGACTACTATATGAGTTTCTGTAGTTCATAAATTGGTGTGACCTGCAGGACATATTCTGGTTCTACTTTTTTCTTGTTTGTCATTTCAGGGCTTCAATAAATAATAGTATTGCTTGCATAGGATGGGGATTGATCAAGAATATCCTAATTTGATGATCCACCCGGCGTTTGTCTGATGAGGTTGTTGTCTGATGTGAGCTTAACTGTACATGTTTCTTGTGTCAGCTTGAATCTATTTGTTGGGATTAAGTTCATGAATTGATACTTTAATTGCATATTCCCTTGTTTTCTCATTAAGATATGGTTTTACACTTGTTTTGAATGTTTTACGGTGTTTGTTAGTGTTTTGGAACTATTGTAGATCAATTGCAAAAGCAAGGGAGGTTTTAGGTCAAGTTTGGAGTCAAAAATAGACCAAAGGGTGTTGACACAGACGACTCGACGTGTCGGGAATCGATCTCGACGCGTTGAGAATTTCCAGAAGGCGAGCCCGAGCAGACGTTAAGAACTCGACGTGTCGAATGATTCCAGTGTGTTGTCCGAGAAGTTACCATGACGACTCGACGCGTTGAGACGTCGTGCTGAGCTGGGTCCGTTTTGCGCGAAAATTTCCTATTTTGCCTTCCACTTGGTTCCCGTTATAAAATCCAGCCTTCCCTCAACCCTAGGGAGCCTATGATGTGCTTTAGAGACAAGGAAGAGGAGAATCAAGAGCTAAGTTGTATTGGGAAGCAAGAAGAAAAGCTAGTGAGATTTGGGAGAATCACTTGTTTATTCTTTTACTCACTTTGATTACTTGTAAACTCTTTATTATTGCAATGAATTCTATATTAGACATGTGTGGCTAAGTTCTTTAGAGATTCTTGGGTAAAAGTATTTATGAACCTATGTTCCTAGTTCTGATATTCTTTTAATATATTATTATTTGGATTTTATACTTGTGTTGCAATTGTGATTTATATAGTTGTTGCTAGTAATATAGGGCCCAAATTACTTGTTTCATAGCTATCCGTTTATCTTAACGAGAGTTAGGGTATAATTGAGAGCACCCACAATTGCACTTAACTGTTGCACCTCGGGAGAAGGAATATATGTTAGGGGTTTAATTCTTAGTTATTGCACATCGGGAAATGGTAGTAGTTGAGAATTTATTATGAATGCTTGTTCTTACATTGTTGGGTGTTTATATCACGGGAGTGAATATTCACTTAGGTTAGAGATTACGGGAGTAATTCTTTCCCCTATTTGCATTCTCACACTTGTTGAAACCCAGATTTAATATTGTTCTTAAGATTGGCACTAGGTGATTAAATACTTGAGTCCAGAAATCTCATTCTCTCTCTACTATTTTCATAAACATGCATACTTTGTTCTTCTAATTAGTTTTACAATTAATCAATCACTCTCTTCGTTAGGATTAGCTTCTCATGAATAGGTTAGTAGCTAGTGATTGATACGCCCCACTTCCCTGTGAATCGATAACCCGATACTCCGAGTAATTATTTGTTTGAGAATTATACTTCAACCATTGTCTTTTTGATTAGCTCTGTTATCTCTAGTAGGGAGTTTCTTGGATTCCAGTAATGTAAACTAGCTTTCTTGGATTAGTTACTCCAATCCTAGTTTTTGGTTTGTCTTATGGAGACAAACAGGAAACATTGTTGACACCAAGACGGATGGACATCATTGTCAGTCCTGGTATTTCCAAAGGTTTTCATTTGTAAGATACTGATTGGTATTTATGTTATGTGAAACTCTGCTGAATTGTATCAGGTTTGGAGAAGCCATGATAGCTCTTACGAAGTGGATCTACAACAAAAGCGTGATTGTGAAGATTGTTCATCCGAGAGGGCATGTTGAGCTGCACGACGGTCCTGTTCTTGCAGCCGAGATCATGAATAGGAACCCCGAGTGCTATGTTGCACGCCCCAATGTTTTCTAGCAGCCTTGTGCGGCTACACATGCGCCCGACATCACCCTCATGCCCTGACACAAGTTCTACGTTGTCCCCAAAGACAATGTTAGAAAACTCCAGTCCTTGGCGTTGAAGCATTTCCCTTTTTCCCTGGCACGAGAAATCTAGAAACCTCAACACGACGAGGAGGAAGAGGACAACGAAAATGTTATTTCTTATTTGTCTTTTCACAGGAATAGCTCCCCCCTTGGACACGCCAAAAAGGATAACAAAAGAGATTGCACCTAATAGACTTTCTTCTTTCGACAATTGGCAACTAGGTTTTGAAAGCATTAGTGAATAATGACAGACAAGAAGAAACAATACAGATTGTGAGGTTTAGTTTTTCACTTTTTGTAAATACAGTTTGTGAAGTAATATAATGTTTCTACTCTTTATTAACAAAGAAATTTAATAACAACAGAATTGCAGAGGAAACAATGGAAACCGTTTTATTATCAGGAAAGAATAGATGATTGTTTTACAAAATTAAAGGCATGAGATTTTTCATGAATCTAAAACTACCTAAAACACTCTCTAAACAAATACTAAAATCCCGATCCCCCAACATTCTCTGTTGTTTGGGATTTTATTATCAACCCCTTTCAATAAAACACGAAAAAAAACTGTCAAAACCTAGTGGATCAAAAATGGGCTTCACACTTGTTATTCTTCCTCACACAGTGTGTAGTGTTGTTGAATCGTTTCTATGTCGAGACCCTTCAACTTCACCACAGATTCTACATGACCCTTTAGGGTATGAAGCTCCCTCAACCTGTTTCACAAAACATCAAGCTTTAGTTTGACTGCATTTTATGCATGTTAGTTGATAAATCGCGCTTAAGGCATTATACTCTCACGTTCTACCTTGCAACTTCAGCTCGACGCTTTGCCTGTTCAGCAATCTCGGACAGTTCTGCATGGCTTTTTTCACCATAAGCAGCTTCCGTTGACTGAAGGCCATGCAATGTGCGCTGAGCCAAGGCCCATTGTGCTTCCCTTTCTCCCCGCCCATAATCCTTCTTGCTCGTGAAAGCCGTCTGCAATTTTTGACAGAAAGTGAGGCCTAATACAAAGGAGGGGAAAGAAAAAAATCTTGGTGCTTTGGTTCTAGGTTTCGGTTGAATTACCTTTCCATTGAGCATTTTGTCCCAAGCCCGGCCAGTCATCCCATATCTGACGCCGAACTTCAATATGTCTAGTGGGATATAGAAAACAACACTGTAGATCCAGATCACACCAGCCCAGCCCCAGCCAATGCCATGGATTTTAGCAAAATCCCAGTTTGCATATACAGCAATTAAGGTGGCAATCTAGTTTACACAGACATAGAAAAAAGTTTGTTCAGAGTTCCAAAAACAAAAACATACGAAAACAACCTTATCGTGTTGTTTGTGGAAAGCTTACCAGCTGTGCAACCAGAAAAGCAAAGACAAGTAACAGACCGGGGCGTTCTACGAAAGACCAACTTCTGGACCGGGTGACAAAGATGAGTGCCTGGCTCACAATGCTTACTTGAAGATATAGAGCTGAATTAAGCTCAGGGTAATTGTCCCTGATTGATCTTACATGAAATTTCTCCTGCAATGGGTGAGTAACATTTTGGTTTTTTTAGCATATGAAATGGAGGAAATAGGGGAAAACATAAACGAATAATGGGTTTCTTACTGTGAAGAAATCTGACTGGTGAGCAGCCCAGAAGAAGATAACTGTCATTACTGCCAAGTAAGTGCCAAGAACAATGCCAGTGATGAAAATCTCTTTGAGCTTCCATGAGTCAGGCATTGGGGATGGCCTCACTTTATCCTTGGAAATCGTCATGATGGTCCCGTCGTTGAGAATGGCGATGATGAGGACCATGAAGGGTGAGAAGTCGAATTCCCAAATGAGGGCAATGAGCATGAAACCAAGGACAATACGGACCGTGATGGAAACTGCATAAATGGTATAGTTCTTCATCCTCTGAAAAATGGCCCTGCTAGTTAAAACCGCGCTAATGATCACGCTCAGGCCTGGCTCCGTGAGGACTATGTCCGAGGCGCTCCGGGCAGCATCTGTTGCATCTGCCACCGCAATGCCTATGTCTGCTTTCTTCAACGCGGGAGCATCATTCACACCATCCCCAGTCATCCCGCAAATGTGTTTCCTCTCTTGCAGCTTCTTCACAATCTCATATTTGTGCTCTACAAGGTAGGTTAGTTTCACACAACTCATTCCATGAGACCATATAGCCATTGAGAATGAATAATATCTAGACGTTAATTTTACCTGGGAAAACTCCAGCAAAGCCATCAGCCTTCTCGATGAGCTCTTCGATAGGGAGGCTAGCAATGCTTTCATCTTTGTGTTGTCCGAGAAGAGACGAAGAAGGATACATGTTTGTCCCCATCCCGAGTCTTCGACCTGTCTCCTTACCAATAGCGAGCTGATCACCAGTAATCATCTTAACATTCACACCGAGTTCTAGGGCGCGTTGAATTGTTTCTGCACTGTCATGTCTTGGAGGATCAAAGAGTGGCAAGAGACCAACAAAGATCCAGGGCCCTCCCTTTCCCTCCTTTGTCTTTTCTGGTACTGAGCGCGAAGGCCACGATCAGCAAACTTGTCAATGGTATCAAGAGCTCTCTTCTTCGCGTCGCCTTTTAGTTCACAAAGCTCAACAATCTGATAGAAAACCACATAACTAAACAAGTAAGCATTGTAATAAATTATATATTTATCATGAGTAGATATAATATTTTACCTGTTCTGGTGCACCTTTACTGACCCTGTGCCAATTCCCATTAGAATCAATGTAAGTGATTGCTGTGCGCTTTTCGACGGGGTTAAAGGGAAGGAAATGCACTTCCTGGATTCCTGCCCTGGCCTCTTTGGGATCTGCTAGCATTCCCACAATGCAAGCATCAATGGCATCCTGATTCTCCACCCTGGAAGCCTGGGCTGCTTTCAGCATGAGGGTTTCATTGTCCATATCCTTAACGAACACCTCAATTAGAGTCTTATCAACTGTGAGCTTGTTGAGGGTGAGAGTTCCGGTTTTGTCACTGCAAAGAACATCCATTCCTGCCATTTCCTCAATGGCAGTCATCCTCTTGGTGATGGCGCCTTGCTGCGAGAGGCGGTGGGACCCAATCGCCATCGTCACGGACAACACGGTTGGCATGGCGATAGGGATGCCGCCGATGAGAAGGACCAATAGGTTATCAATTCCATCTCTGTACTTCCTGTGCTGGATTGGGTACATCACCACAATCTCCACCACTATCCCCACAGCAATTGTGCATATGCAGAAGTTCCCAATAGAGGTCAGGACCTTTTGGAAGTGGCCAACTTGGTTGGTGCTGTCGACCAGATGGGCCGCTTTCCCAAAGAAGGTGTGCAACCCAGTAGCTATAACAACTGCCTCTATCTCGCCCTGCTTACAGGTGGATCCCGAAAACACCTCATCCCCGGGGTTCCTTGTCACAGGCAGGGATTCCCCGGTCAATGCAGACTGATCAATCTTCAGGGGATCCCCTTCCAGAAGACGAGCATCAGCCGGGATAATGTCTCCCAGCTTGATGCTTACCACATCTCCTGGGACAAGAATCGCAGCGTCCATCTCGGTCCATTTCCCACCCCTCAACACCTTTGTTTTGGGAGCAAGCCCAGCCATGAGAGCTGCTGCGGCATTCCCAGCATTGTTTTCCTCAATAAAGCTCACAGTGGAGTTTATGATCAACAACACTGTGATCCCAACAAAATCTTGCCAATCTGGTGGCCTCCCCTGCAATGCAAAACACCCATCATATATCAACCATCTTTTTTTTTTCAAACTGCGACAGTCAAGAATTTTTTCAGACAACAACCAAATTGAGCAATTTTTTTTCTTTTTTACTCACCATAAAATCACAATATATCACACATATACGCAATCAAGGAAAAATATATATGTTTACGAGTAAAAGTTGGTTTGATGGACATAAACACTTACGAAAATAAATTTTGTTTTAGGATAAAAGCAATTTTGGTGAACATAAATCTTAACTGAATTTCAAAAATCAACAATAACTCTCCGCACACCACTTGTCCCTAAAATTGAAGATCCTTACTGCCAATTCTTGAATCGATGAGAAGAGACTAGACCAAATGACAAAGGTAGGGTTTTATCCATTTGGGAGAGAAGGAAGAGAGAATGACCGAGGAGGAAAATATAATTTGACTAGGTTTAACTCAGAAATGATATTAGAGAGGGACAAAATAATTAGATTGAGTGGGGTTAGGAATATATAATATATAATATATATAATAGGAATAGGAAAATAAATAAATATATATATATCTACATACATATAATGCCGTGTGGATTATACTACGGTATATATGTATATACTAATATAATAGTTAGGATTAGCGGAATATATATACTGTACGAGTACAATGCTATGCATTTTGGATTTGGAAAAAATATTAGGTTAGGAACATATTATATGTATATCACTTACATCTCCATTGGCCAGGCCAATAGCAATGATAGCAGCGCTTTCCATGACCCAGGACAAGGGATTCCACATGAACCCCAAGAACTTGAGAAGCTTGCTTTCCTGTTTTACAGTATCAACAACACCCAAAATTATTAACACAATCTCTCTGGATGGGAAAAATGAATGATATATATATAAAGGGGGTTTAATTGGCTGCCTTTTTCTCCTCTAGCTTGTTGGGGCCGAAGACTTGCAGCCTATGCTCGGCTTCCTCAGTTGATAGCCCCTCCTTCGTACAACGTAGCTGTTGAAACACTTCGTCCACTGGTATCCGTTCCTGTTTTTGCAATCATATTTAGAAGAATTAAAACATTTTTCTATTAACTAAAAATCGAAATTGATATGAAAATTTAAATCTATAACCTTTGGCATGGGATTACGTCCTCCATCTCAACGTAACTAACATGCTAAGCAAAATAGAAACATGCATGCATGTATCAAGAAGATTCAAGAAAATAGAGAGAGAGAGTGGGGACGTACGAGGTCGACATTCTCATTCTTGATATCTTCCAACGTTATCCGATCCGTCATTCTTCTTTGTTGTCACTCAAACTTAAAAGCTTCAAAGCACCCAAAGCAAAATGGTTTTTGTTTTATTGTTTTCTGTCTTTATTTTTGGTTGTTTGGGAAGGGATTGAAGTTGAAGTAAGATTGAACAAGGTTGCATAAGTATTTATAGGTTTAATAGAAAACAAAATAAATAATAAAAGAGAAAAGATTGGCCATAGAGAGTAGAGAGATACTCCCGGCCCCTCTCTCTCAGTGATGTCTCCTCTCCATCCTTAATTTCTATCTTCATCTGACAGTTTCTCTTTTTTTTTATTTTTTTTGTGTGTTTATTTTGAAGAAGTCAATTATATACATATTTATTAGTTTGGGTAATTTTCATTCACAATATTGGTTTTGATAAACAATAAACAATATACATTATGAAGTAATATAATAGTACTATATGTATATAGAAAATAAAACATGAAAAATCCTAACAATTTTACTAAAAAAAATTATAATATTTTAAAAGTTACAGAAAACTTCAATATTTCTATCTCTTTGTTTTGAGTATTATTTCTTTCATTCTTCATAATTGATTAATTTAATAGCATGCCCCCATCAATATATATATATAAAAGATAACAATCCAAATCCTAATTATGAACATAATATATTAATCCTAATCTCTAAACACATATAATTAATTTTATTATAACAATTCTAATCAAAATAGTGTAACAAAATGATAGTGCTCCTCATTGGAAGCCTTGTTATAATTGGAGTCAGGTTATATATATATATATATATATATATATATATATATATATATATATATATATACTTTAAAATTAATTAGATGGCATAATATGATCGTTCTTGTAATATATTTTAGAAGTTTACATAATAAAATAGATATAAGATGTTTTACATAAGTTGGTTCCAATATTCTAATTATCTAATAATGTCATATCAATATCTATAGAACTTAGTTATAAAACATTAAAGCATCCATATCAATGAATTTTTGGGGTGTTTTTGGAATAGTGAAGAAAAATGAGATGACTTTTAAGTTTTAACTAATGGGAGGGTGAGTTTTTTTGGGGGTTTTACTCCTGGCTTGCAATGGTTGGTTTTTGGCAGGAGAGTTACACAGCATGTGCATCAGGCGCACTAATACGCCCAGCTAGCGCGTGCATAGCTGGGCGCTTGGAAACTTTATTATTATTGTTTTTTTTTTTTAAATTTCTCTTATGTTATTTGGTTATAGTTGTCAGCTCCACATTTTTTTTCTCTTATTTCTTTCCCAACTCTCTCTCTCTTATATGGCGCATGAAAAACAGTGCAAAATGTGATACTGATATAGATGCTTTTATAAAATAACGTGGAGTTAAAGTATTTATATATATATTTTTTTGGAAAGAAAAAAAAAACTTTGTTTAGTAATATGTTGATAATAATAATTTTTAATTTTTTAAATTACAATATATATATATATATATATATATATATATATATATATATATATATATATATTTGATTTCAGTGAATTATATTTACAAAATGTTTTTGAATTTTATTTATAAAAATACATTATTAATGGTAAAATTATATGAGTATAAAATTAATATATGTATATTAATAAATCCTTTTAAAATAATAATAATAATAATAATAATAATAATAATAATAATAATAATTATTATTATTATTATTATTATTATTATTATTATTATTATTATTATTCCAAAAGGCTGAACCCATTATTATTATTATTATTATTATTATTATTATTATTATTATTATTCCAAAAGGCTTAACTCCAATCCTAAGGGCCCCCCACACCCGATCCGATATATTATTATTATTGTTCCATATAAAATACGAAGTAATATAATAGTATTATATATATAGGAGCTCCCAGGTGAAAATGCAGATAAATTTCAGCTATTGATTCATTCAGGATCAACTGCTCTTTATAAAATAAAAAATAAAAAAATTCGCCACTTATGATCTTAAAAAATGTGCACTAGAAGACGACAATATAATGTGCACGGGAAGGCAACAAAGATGTGAAGTAATTATTAAAAAGTAAATTCAGCACACAAAAAAAAGACCAAATTTAATACAGGATCTTCAACACAAATCATAAACAACCACAAATCATGAACAAGCAATACAAGATTCAACTAAAATTAATAATTAGTTCAAGATCAACTACTCTTTAAAAAATTTGCCACATACGATCTTCAAAAATGTGCACTAGAAGGCACAACAATGTGCATTGGGATGAACAACAATGTGCAATAGAAGGTATCATTGTCCACTGGAAAGCACAAAAATGTGAAGCAATTATTGAAAACACCAAATTCAATACAGGATCTTCAACAAAAATCATAAACAAGCAGTACATGATTTAACTCAAATTAGTAATAATTTGTGATTCATTCAAGATCAATTGCTCTTTCAAAAAAAATAATTTGACACCTACGATCTTCAAAAATGTGCATTGGAATGCAAAACAATATACACTCAAATGGAAAAACTGTGTATTCTAGAAGAGACAACAATATACACTCAAAGAAGAAAAATGTGCACAAATAAGAAAAAATGCACTAAAAGACAAAAACAATTAACTTACACAAAATTATTGTAATGCCACCACATTTTTAAAAAAATATTTTCATTCTGAACCCTTGATCTATATTGAATCAATGGATGAGATTAAACCTTATTTTTCAACTAAGACAACTTTCGCACCTGATACAAACTGGAATATGCATTTGGTCTGACATGATGTCATTTAATTAGTTCCGAGACAAGTCATTTAAACCTATATATGATTAATGATACACCAGGACTATGTGGTCTAATGGTACCCGAGTTGGACTTCCATTTGGAAGATTGTGAGTTCGGGCCTTAATGTAGGTGTAGCTCTTTGTGTTTTAGTAGGTTGAGAAAGTATATGAACAGATACTACAATGTAATAGAGCTAGTAGCATTCAAAAAAAATGATACTTTTCATTTAAAGGGTTCATTGTCCAATGCTTTGGTTTGGTGAGCAATTATTGTAACAATAATTGCTCATCAAACCATATGGTTATATTATAGTTAAGAAACCATATGGTTATATAATAGTTAAGATAGTTAAGATTTATTTATTTACTTATTATACATGGTGCATAAAAATTCAAATTTACCTTAATTCATTTTATCTCTCTTGCCTCATCCAATCCATCCAAAAACTCACAAATAAACTTCAATTGAGATTATTCTAATGAGGTCAATCTTATAAATTTAGTACATAGTATTTAATATTACAAATTTTTAAGAACTTAGTAAATTACAATAGTAATTGAATTACAATTTTCAGAGTCACCGCGGATCAAAATTTTTAGACCTTTGAGATTTCTAGAATACTATTGTAGTTTACTAAGTCCTTAAAAATTTGTAATATTAAATACTATGTACTAAATTTTTAATATAGTTTAAGATTTGTAGTAATCACCCACCTTAAATATCAATTTTTATTTTAATTGTAAATATATTTATATATGTTCATAATTTTATCATAGCAATTCACACATAATTATTAAATAATAAAATTTTTATATACAAATAAACCTCATATAGGGTATATTTTTATAACATATTTCACGTGCATCGCACGAGACAAATACTAGTTAACATAAATGAAAATAAAATTATTATCTTACTTACAAAAATAAATAATATTGTTTTTAAAAAATTTATACTAACCTTAACTTTTATTACGGAACAAGGTAAATTTTCACTTTCCTTGAAACATGTACAAAAGTATCAATATCCTTGGTTGACCCTACACTTTAAAATGTTTTTAAAAAGTTGTATGAAGTGGGGGGTCAATTAATCATCTTTATACAAGGAGTCAATTCAATGAAACTATGGAAGTGATAACTGAAGTGCTAATTTTGTAAATTATTCTACAGACCCTTAATTTTTTAGTGGGCAAGCCGATCCACTAAGGCACTAGCTAAGAGCATCTTATAGTTTTATAAGAGTTTTTGTGAGTATGATTAAGAAAGAGAAAATGAGAAGGGAGAGACAAAGAAAAAAAAAAACATAAGATTTTACGAACCCACAAAGCGCACAAGTTGCGCAGAACGCCCGACTCAAGCGCCTCTTCTTCTCTATGCGGGTCCCACATTTTCAGACCAAAAATCACTCCTAGTGTGATAACTCTATTTCTTCTCTCTCCTCACCCTTTCTCCTCCACATCATTCATGCTCTAATATATACTAGAATCTCCCATCGATACAATTCTAAGTTGTAACAATGACTTAATTTTGACTTTATTCTATAGACTATTGTTAATGCCCTTTTCTTTTAGTAGTTAGTACAATATTAAAATTTTCTATTATATTTTTGTTGAGTTTTGCACTCAAGGGCATTAAAATAACCACTTATTTGTTAGACTACTTATAAACACATAAGGTGTGCAATTGAAAAATATTCAATGAATAAAGAAAGATAGTCAAATTATATGATTTTAGTACATGAACAAACACATATCTCACAAATCTTATAACAAGAAGATAAAATTTTAATTTTTGAAGATAAGGAAGATTATATATCTCATACATTTTAAAAATTACATTGAATTTAGTAGACATTGTTTTTTTAAAATGATTATACTTTTTATAAATGCAAATTATTTTTTTATTTGATAATTTTTGTTTTGTTCTATTTAGAGTTTTAACATTGATATCATAATAATAAATAAAACAATAATGTTTTGTTGGCAATAAGATAATAATGCATATACTTAACATCAAGTAAATTAGTAAAATAAGAATGAATGGCAAATTAAACCTTTTATTATTATTATTATTATTATTATTATTATTATTATTATTATTATTATTATTATTATTATTTAAAGTGAGTTTGTAATTTAAAAAAGTATAAATAAATTAAAGTTATATATTTGCACTTTGAGGATAAAATTGACAAAATGAAAAATATTATGGATATAATTGGTAAAAATGTATACATGTACATTACAACAAGCACCAAATTAAGAAATGCACTTAATGTCATTTAATCATAATTTTTTTTTAATAAAGGACTAATGTTAAAACAAAATGTCAAAATAAAAAATGTGATGAGTAAAATTGAAAAATAAAATGTAAAAGTATATCACAAATAACATAGAAAATAAACAAATAATACAACTCATGCTACCAACACAATTTTTTATTCTAGTTAAGTACTGATATCATTAGCTCTTATTAAATTTATAATTTTAGATTAGAAATAGTAAGCATATATGATTATATCTTAAATAAAAGGGATAAAGATAAAATAATTCCTTAAAGTACACTCGGTTATGTAATTAGCTCCTCAATCTATAAAAAAAAAAAAAAAACAATTGAACCCTTCAGTTTCCCAATTAAATTAGTGTTGTCTAACCCATTAGCCTATAACCTTCCTGTTAAAACTAGATAAATATGACACGTCACTGTCACCATTGCCAACTATCACTGTCATCGTTCCGTCTACTAGCCATTGTGGCCTTCTTCCAATCTAGAAGAAGGTTTACAGATGCATTCTTCTGAAAAAGGAAGCAGCGGTGTTCTACCTCATTCTTATTTGGACGGATGCGATGTTCACCTCCTTCCTATTTGGAAGGAGGCAGCGTCACCTCCTTATGATCAGGAAGGAGGCAGGACGTCACCTCCTTCCAAATCTGAAGGAAGCTGGAGGTAGCGACATTCAACTTCCTTCTAGATTGGAAGGAGGCTGTTACCGTTGCCAATCGACAAAAAATAAAAATAAAATAAAATAAAATATATATTTTTATTTTTTATCGATAATTTGTTGATTACTAATAAATTAGGTTTAATTGTACAATTTTAAAGAGTTAAAGTGTATAATTGGCGTTTTTTGTTTGAATACGTACTATTAACTCTATTACAAGGTAGTGACTGTTCTATATTTTCTCTAAGTATTGCAGCCTAAAGAGTTAATACCCCACCACCGGGGTTTGATCATGTGACTTTAGCTTGCCTCAAGGGGAGCCTCAAAGGTAACTTCTGAGAACAAGGTGCTTGATAAAGTCCGATAACCTAATTACTTTTAATTTCATTGAAAGTTGAAAGGCCTATTTGACTGTAAAATGATAAAAACATTAATTTTTTTAATGTGAAAACTCAAAGCGTCAACATAGTTTTTAAAAGTCATAAATGAAGACTTATCTTGATGAAGAGGATGAAGTAAACAAAGAGAGAGGGAGAGAGAGTAGATGGTAGAAGCTAGAGCGAAAGAGAGAGTGGAAATGACATTTTGGGGAGTATTGCCATGGGAACTCTCATAATCTTTGTCATTCAATAGTCTATTTGGAAACTCAAAATGACTTCATGAAGTTATTTTATGAATTTTAGTGTTTGACTATTCACAGAAAATGAAGTAAAAAAGAAAAGACTTACTCTAGTTAAAAAAAAAAAAAAAAAAAAAACTCATTTTAATAGAAGTATCTTTTGAGATTTTTACTCAGAAGACATTTCTTCCTCACGCTATGTTTTTTTCTATTTCCCTCTTTTTTATTAGTATCGAGCAGACTAGTCCTCATTCTACCCAGTTACTATTTGAATTGGACCAAGTTGGCCTAGTTAAAATTTAGTTATGATGAGCTAGGTCAAACATTCGGTCTGGATCAAAGCTCAATTTTTTTAAAAAAAAGTTCTAAATATTTTAAAAAAAAATTATTTAATTCGTTCGATTAAGGACGGGACAACCCAAACAACAAAAATCTGAGCGCTCCTAGCCCATACTCCCCATAGCTCCCAAAATTTTTTAATTCTTTTTTTTTTTCAATTCTTTAGTTCGTTCTAGTTCAATAGTTATATTATGAACCATGGTGCATGGAGCAACATGAGGAAGTCCTGTTTTTTGTCATTTTTTTTTTCAACATATTTTTTTTCTTTTTGTACCAATAAAATTAATAAATAAAAAACAACATTAAAAAGATCTAATTGATATGTTTTAAATGACACCCATTTTGATATTTTTTTAAAAATAAAAATAAATCTATAAGTACATTTTTTTGAAATATATAAGTACATAAAATTATACTTTAGTGTAATCCTTATGTATAGTACAGTAAACTTTGTTTTTATAAACATATAGAATGAACATTCTGAACCTATTATAGAGTTAATGGAAATATATTTTTTCTTACCTATAGTTTAGTGTTTATATACATTAAGGTTTGAGCAAATACCAATTTTAGTCCCACGAATATTAACAAAATGACAATTTTAGTCCACATATTTAATTCCTACCAAAACTCATCCCACAACTATTATTTTACTACCAAAGTTAATCACTCCGGTCGCGGAAAAAACTAAACACGCCGGGTTATTTTGTGAGCTTAATGTTCTTAAACTGGGACATTAGATTGTCCTGTTAATTGCAAATAGTGTATTTCATTCTTTAAAATTCAATTGAATGTATATAGTTCATCATTTGTTAAGTTGTTGGCAATCTTGATTATCAGGTTAGCTTTTCTGCTTTGAGAGGGCATGGTAAACAGAAACGGAAGAGAGGCAAGAGTGGTGGTGGGAGAGCCTCCAGGAAGAGTGTTAGGACCAAATAAAAGCTACAAGAAGAACTGTTGCCACGACTGAAATCTTTAGGCTGAATTCTAAAATTGTTTTCTGTATAATTTGTTTTTTTGTTTTTTTTTTTTACAAATTAAAATGGCGAAATGCATTGGCAGTCTGGCAGATCAAGCTATTAATTTTAATGGAAATTTAGTAAATACTTTGATTTTAATGATAAAAGGATAAAAATACCTTTATTTTTTAAAGAATCCGGCGTGTTTTAATTTTTCCGGTAACCGAAGTGATTAACTTTGGTAGTAAAACAATAGTTGTGGGATGAGTTTTGGTAGGAATTAAACATGTGGACCAAAATTGTCATTTTGCTAATACTCGGGACTAAAATTGGTATTTGCTCTTAAGGTTTTGATTTATGATCATCTAGAACAAATATTATGAACGTAGTACATGATGAATGTCATTAAACATGATACATATGTAGTTTAATGTTTATGTAAATTAAGTTTTCTTTTTATAAATATATAAAAGGAACATTATGAATCTATTACAGAGTAAATTGAAATAGATATAGTATACATGCATACAATTTGTGTTTGATTATTGACAGATCCGTCAAAATTTTAGCGAATCCACCTACTTTAGAGTTTTGACCATGGTCAAAACGGATGGTCAAAACACCAAAGTCATTATTTGGTAAACATCAGTTTGGAGCAGTAGATTGCTCAAAACCGTTGAAGTTCAACACGCTGCATTTAGCAGCGTGTTGCGTTGGCATTTTGGGGAAGGAAAATTCCTTCCCCAAAACACCCTCCAATTATTAAAAATAAAATAAAGAAGCCTCAAGCTTCTAAACTCTTGCCCATCCGATGTGGGATGGGCAAGAGTTGAATTAAACTGAAGGGGCGTTGAGCTCCCTTTTTAACTTTTGATGTGGGATTAAATTCCACATCTTTTTTTTGTTATTATTATTATTATTATTATTATTATTATTATTATTATTATTATTATTATTATTATTATTATTATTATAATATGTATACCCTTTTGGTCATTTTACATATTAACCGCTAATTTTACCAAATATTTTTTTACAAACCGCTGATACAATCTGTTGGTCAAACCCACTAACATAATCCGTTATTTGTTAACCGCTAATACAATTCGCTACCGCTAACCGCTATTTGCCAAACAGGGCCTTTATGTACATTGAGATTTAGATTTATGATCATATAGACAATGAACCTCTGGTGGAATTAACTCTACAAAATTAATAGAGTAAATACCCAAAATGGTCCCTCGACTATAGCTAAATTCACAAATTGGTCATCGACTTTCAATTTCAACCAATTAAGTCCTTAACTTTGCAATTTTGACACGATTTGGTCCTCCATCTATTTGACCGTTTGTTGACCGCGATCATTGAGGATATATATGTAGTTTCCTGTGCAAAGCTCAAGAGAACGCTCTTGGAGGTTACATCGTTGTTTAGGAGGGGAAGTGCTTCTCCGCTTGCTGCTTGGGGATCACGAGCCGATTCAGCTTAGAGAACGCTCTTGGAGGTGACAACGCCGTTTCGGAGGGGGGAAGTGCTTCTCCGCTTGCTGCCTGGGGATCCGAGCCGGTTCCACTTGCCTACATCGCTTGGAGTCACGGCTTTCTCGAAGAGCCACTCTAGGACTTCGGCGATCTATCTATCAAAAGCTATAATCCCTCTGGCATGGGGTGCAGCGCCGACAGTGGATTCAAATGTAACAGTGCGGTCTAGAAATGCAACCGGAACCTTAAAAAACCGACGATGGACCATGAAATTACATATATATCCTAAAAAAGCGCAGTCAACAAACGGTCAAATAGACAAAGGACCAAATTGTGTTAAAATTGTAAAGTTAAGGACTTAATTGGTTAAAATTAAAAGTCGAGGACTAATTTGTGAATTTAGCTATAGTCGAGGGATCATTTTGGATATTTACTCAAATTAATATACAATTACATAAGTATATCGCCACAATGCAAACATAATATTATTAAAACATATATAAAATAAAATAAAACAAGTTACAACTTCAACATGCTTGTTAACTTGTTTAGGAATGAATTCAATTGTACTATTGATTGTCATCCTATATAATCTCATAAATAGTTAACAATCGACTCCCATAATTAAGTCGTGACACTTCATTAAATATTTAACAGTGAGAACAATTAAACAATAAAAACACTTATAATAGGATTAACATCAATGTTTATAGTTGAATCGGAATTTAGAATGCGATTTTAGAGGTGGAGGGTTAGGGTTTGATAATTATATATACTTGAAATTATATTGTAAATATAAAAATATATTAGGTATAAAATAGAATATATACTAACTTAATATTACAAATAAATTATAGGGAAAATGGCACTTTTTCCCCCTATGTTATATACTTATAGCACTTTTTCCCCCTCAATTATTTAAGTGGCTCTTTTTCCCCCTGAAATGTTAAATGGACATATTTACCCTTAAAATAAATATTTCATTTATTTTTATTCTCCAATAAATTATTACTATAATTTGGTTCAAACCAGATACTATAGTAACCAAACCAAAATATTCCAATTACAATTTATAATCAAAACGCGATATTTAGAGTTTATTAAAATCGCGAACTGGAATGGCCGGTTCATGTTCCGAACTGAAAAAATAAAATACATTTATTGTTGAATTTAAACTATTTTAAAATAAAAAATAAAATTTTAAAATAAAGACGGTTCAAAATCGCGAACGGGATCCGGAACCGCCGGTTCATGATCCAGTTTTTTTTTATTCTTAAATTTAATAAATTGAAATCCAAATATTGGGTTCTAGATCTGAATCATAACTGAAAACTTTTAATTCGATTGCTATAGTGTCTGGTTCAGTTCGAACCGAACCGTGGTAATCGCTACATATACGCAATAATTTGTTGGAGAAGTAAAATAAATAAAATGTTTACTTTAAGGGTAGAAATGTCAATTTAATATATTAGGGGGGAAAATCGCCACTTTTAAAATAATTGAGGGGGCTAATGTGCTTACATAAATAATTGAGGGGGAAAAAGTGCTATAAGTATATAACATAGGGGTAAAAAGTGCCATTTTCCCTAAATTATATATATGTGTATAAAAAAGCTAGGCCGGTAGGCTTGAAAGCCGAGCTTAGTATAAATAGGCAAATTATGCTGTGCATCTGTATGCACCATGCATGTTGCATACGGATGCAAAAACGACGTCGTTTTAATAAAACGCGAGTCTCCCCTTAAAAAAAAAAATCAGGTTCGATTCCCAGCAACAACATATGAACTAAAATTCCATAATCGATGAACTATAATTCCATAATCGATGAACTATAATTCCATAATCGATGAACTATAATTTCATAATCTAATCTATGAACTAAAAATTCCAGAATGAATGAACTAAAATTCCATAATCTATAAACTAAAATTTCAGAATCGTTGAACTACAATTCCATAATCGATGAACTATAATTCCATAATCAATGAACTATAATTCCATAATCTATGAACTAAAATTCCAGAATGAATGAACAATATAATGTTGTTGCTGGGAATCGAACCTGAATTTTTTTTAAAAGGGAGACGCGCGTTTTTTAATAAAACGACGTCGTTTTGGCATCCGTATGCACCATGCATGGTGCATACGGATGCACAGCATAACGATTGGTATAAATAGGGCTGACCTGTTTTTCTTTGAAAGGTGGCCAATGAGGCATATATTAAAAGTACTCAGAAATAGAGTCTGGAGGGACATCGTTCGAATACATAGCTGTAGAAGAATTAAATGCAGAAGATGCTAATCTATGTGCTAAATAGTTCTCTGATCTAGGAATAAAATTAACTGAGCAGTAATCAAAAGAAGTAATGCGTGCTCTACAAGCATCAATGGCATAGCCTACGTAAGTCCGTATTGTGACAACTTGACTTGTCAAATATTGTTGTAGGGTCAAACAATCTGTAAGTAAGCGTACTGAGCGTTCTCCACGATTCCATAGCCAAGACAAGGCTTCCTTGCATGCTATTGTCTCAGCCATAAGCGGTGAGAGACAATTTGGTAATGGTGCACTGAAAGCCGATACATATTCCCCTTCCTCGTTGAGTAAAATCGCGCCAACCGTAGCCTTTCCTGAAGCAGGCATAAAACCGGCATCGATGTAACATTTGCGTACTGGCTCGGTAGTTTCCATCCGCAACACCTCGTGGGCAGCCTCCTCGGGCGTTACCTGTGCGCCGGCAGTGTCGTGTTGCTGCTGCTGCCGCGCCGCGGCAGTGGCGGTAATATGGCATTGCACGGCAGCCTGGTGGTTCACTTGGTGATGGGTGTGGTGGACCCGCTGCCATGCAAGTGTGGTGGCTTTGGCCAAGGCTAACACTTTTCATGGACGCGGTAGACATGCATCCCATACCGCTCCGTTCCTGGCTCTCCAAATATGGTATAAAATTGCAGCTGCCTGAACAATTTGGTTAGTGTCTAAAATATTCAATAGATCACTAAACCAAGCATGAAAAATATTTGTTGTTATCATGGGGATTGGAAGGTGAGATCGAGCCCAAATGGATGTTGCATAATCACATGTTACTAAAGCATGCATTGTGTCTTCATCCATTATTCCACACATAGCACATGTTGGTTGTACATCCACTCTCTTTATAATTAAGTTTGTTGTGGTAGGGAGGATACCACTCAAAGCTTTCCATAAGAATGTTTTCCATTTGGGGGGACTTTTAACTTCCATAGGCACAACCAATTATGGGTGCCTATATTATCATTGAGACTTCCCATAATTGTTTTGTAGCCACTCTTAACAGTATAATTACCTCCCTGATCATCATACCAATACCACATATCCTCATAATCTGGTGATACTGGGATCTTTTTTATTCTAGCCACATCTGCAGGATTAAAAATATCTGTCAATATATCCGGATCCCAGGTGTGTGTCTCATGATCAATTAATCCCACTACTGCTGCATTATTTAAATATGGTGGCTTATCAGTATGAATCATTGGGTCATATTCATCCTGCATCCATGGGTGATCCCAGATTAGGGTTGTTTTTCCATTTCCAATTCTGCGCCTGATTCCACCACAAACCATGCTCTGAGCTGCCATTATACTGCGCCAACAGAAACTGGGGTTATTTCCTATCTTGGCATCATAAAAGGTCCCTTTTGGATAATATCTCGCTTTGTAAACTCGTGAGACCAATGAGTCAGGTTTCGTTAAAAATCGCCACGCCTGTTTTCCCAGCATTGCTATATTAAATGCATGCAGTTCTTTGAACCCTAGGCCACCATACTTCTTTGGCATACACAACTTGTCCCAAGCCTTCCAATGAATTCCTCGTTCATTCCCAGACCCCACCAATATCGGTTCATGACTCGCTCAATAGCTGTGCAAATTCCCATAGGTAGTAAAAAGACATTCATTGAGAAAGTGGGCATTGCCTGAGCCACACTTTTCAATAAGACTTCCTTACCAGCTTGCGATAACAACTTCTTATTCCAAGAAAGGATTCTCTGTCTTATCTTGTCTTCAATATACGAAAAAGCTGCCTTCTTATTCCTTCCAATGAATGAGGGGAGGCCCAAATATTTCCCAAAATTTGGTGCTTGAGCAACCCCAAGTATCTGCGCCACTGCATCCCTATCATCATCTTGTGTATTCTTACTGTAGCATAGGGCACTGCATCCCTATCATCATCTTGTGTATTCTTACTGTAGCATATGCTGGATTTATGGTAATTTACCACTTGGCCAGATAAATTTTCATACCGTGTCAAACACTGCTTAACCGCATTTGCTTCCTGCACATTTGCTTTAAAGAATAAAAGGCTATCATCAGCAAAAAATAGGTGTGAAATAGAGGGTGCCCCCCTTGCTACTCTGCACCTGTGAATCGCTCCTTGTACCTGTGCCTGCTGTAATAACAGAGAGAGTCCCTCCGCACAGATAATAAATAGATATGGTGATAACGGGTCTCCTTGCCTGAGTCCGCGAGACGGGACAATCGGCGATCCTCGGATTCCATCCAGTTTAATATTATAAGACACAGTAGTCACACACAACATGATAAGATCCACCCATATATTATTAAATCCCAAAGCTGTTAACATACTTCGCAGGAAGGGCCATTCCATTCGGTCATACGCTTTTGCCATATCCAGCTTTAAACCACCCCATCCCATTCTTCCACATTGTTTTCTATTCAAAAAGTGTCCAACCTCTGCAGCAATCAAAATATTATCTGTAATCAATCTGTCAGGTATGAATGCACTTTGTGTATCAGAAACAATATCATCCATGAGTGGCTTCATCCTGGCTGAAATCATCTTCGCCATGACCCTATAAATCACATTGCTTAGCGCTATAGGTCTAGGTCCGAGACCCGTTCTGGATTTTTCTTCTTTGGTATTAGAACCACATCAGTATCATTTAAATTGGCTGGGAAAGTCCGTGTATTCAAACAATTCACAATAAAATCCGATACATCACCTCCCACCACATCCCAGAACTGCTGATAAAAGCCCGGATTCATTCCATCTGGGCCAGGCGCCTTATCCGGAAACATAGCAAACAGGGTCTTTCTCACCTCATCTTTTTCAAAGGGGCGCAATAATGCTTCGTTCTGTGTGTGTGTCACCCGGGGCAAGACATTGGCATAAAAACTTTCATCTATCTGAGATGGATTTGACGAGAAAATATTCCAATAATAATCAAAAATAGTTGTTCTCATGGCATCTCCTTCCACCCAATCCCCATCATCATTCATAATTTTAGAAATTGTGTTTTTCTTTTTACGGTGAGAGGCATACCTGTGATAGAATTTTGTATTCGCATTTGTCCCCTTCAGGGCTGGCCTGTTTAATTTAATAGGTTTCAAAATAAGTTAAAATACGAAGGGACCTGACCTATTCCCATCCCTACCCGACTACCCCAATTGAGTTTAAACATTTATCAAAAACGAAATTGAGTTATTCATGAATGATTTGAGTGGCTTACACCCCCAGTCGTACACCTATCCTTCTCCTTCTGTATATACAAATTACGTGTGAAAGTTCCCATTAGAGGATTTGTACATTCGCAAACCTCTGCTGAAACTGAACCACCGTACGCCGCCTCTGGTCCTCCGATAGCCCTGTGGGGCCACCGCCCAGGTGAAAAAGTACAAAAACACGAAACAGCCCCACCCCCCACCCCCCATCCCCCTCGGCCCCAACCTCTGGAGCGACGTCGTTTCAGCATCTCTCTCGTTAGGATCATCTTCCTTCTTCACTATCACACTCTCTTTCTCCTCTCAGATGCCTCGTGCTTCATCCAAGAAAGGCTCCAGCGCTTCAACCACTTCCTCCACCATGGATCTCTTTCGCTCTGGTATTCAATCTGTTCTCCCCCCTCTCTCTCTCTCTCTCTCTTTGGCCGTTGACTGCTTTTTCTCGGTTATCTTTAGTTTCCTTTTGATCTTCAACTGTTTTGGTGATTGATGATTCGTATCGGCTTGAGAATTTCATGTCATTCTACTAAAGTTGGAATCTTTGCATCCAATTTTGACTAACTCAGCTGAAAGTTGCGATCTTTGTTAGTGATTGGAATTGTTTAGTTTACTCTTTCCGCCTAAGCTCTTGAATACAGGCTAGTTATGGTGTGTTATTTGTGTTTATGGTAATCGGAAAAGGAATTGATCTGAAATTCCAATTAGAGAAAAAGGAATGGTTAATGCCAATCAGGAATTCTTGATTAGGAATTTCTACCAAGATTAGGAGTTGTTGATTGCTAAATTTTTAGTGTAGTGTAATTTAGAAATTCCTGGCTAAGAAGTCTGCTTTGATTGTCTTTGAAGAACGATTTGGTAAAAGGAAATGAAAAAGAAGTTTAGTCTGTACTTGAATTATGAGTTTGATGCTTTTAAAAAATTTAATTGTTTACCGAGTTTCTTTGATAAACAAGAACTATCCTATAAATCGCACAGATTGACAAACAAATGGAATAAATCGCAGTTCCTTGCTTGAACAATTCAATAAGCAGTCTGGGACAACCTGGGTTTTTGGTGTTAGAAAAATTGATAATCTGCTATTATCGAAACATTTGTCTCAACTTGTTTGGTTTGTGGTTTAAATATAATATATTGCTAGCTTCCATAAAAAACGTTAAACATTTGGACATATCCTCCAGAATATGGTTTGTGTAGATGATGTTAAATTCGCTCTTCGTTAGGCTTACCTCCCTCACATCAATTATATGCATTCAGCTTCAGGTAAAGCAGCAAGTAAAGAGTTAGACCGAATCGATCAAGTTTTTTATACCTATGCGAATAAGTCATCTGGTTTAATCGAGTAAGTATTCCGACACTTCCTTTTTGTTTTGTACATCTAACTGAGCGAACACTTAATTCAGTACTATAAACTTGTCTCATGAGTCAGAGAGGTAATTAGAGTTCAAACTTTCACTTTTTAAACCAATAGCATACGTGCTTATTCTCGAAGGAAGTTCAGCTTAAAGTAAGAACTTTTGAAAAAAATTGAATATCACTTTAGAGTACAAAACAACGTAATGCTAACTATTCCATTAAATATGGGGTCTTTATGTTATTTCACTAACTTGCTTTGTTTTTCGTTATGAACATTTGATGTGCGATTGTTATCCTCGAAATCTTGAATAGCCCTGAAGGAATTGAGGCTCTCTGTTCGGACTTGGAAGTGGAACATACTGATGTTCGCATATTAATGCTGGCTTGGTATGTTTCACTCTATAAAATTTTCTTTCATAAGTTTATACGTGTTCTTAGTTTAATGACGATGCCTTGGATTGTAGGAAATTGCAATCGGAAAAACAAGGATACTTTACCCTGGTAAGCACGAATTGGCTATTGTCTGCTATCATTATTGTCATATCATTTGCCCAATTTTTTTTCTGGGAAAATACTATGAGTACTGTCATTTTCTACTCCTAACTTTTACTCCCACACACAAAACCTTGATGTAGACATTTGTATTGGGACCCACATGAAAAAAGTAGCTTATCAGCCCGCCACATCAGGGAGTAAAATTTAGGGATTAAGATTTGGGAGTCCATGTAGTAGAACTTTTTTTTTCTTCCAGTCTGTTCTGTAGTCCTTGTGAAATTACAATTTTGATACTATCTTTGTTGTTGCGAGTCTGACATTGATAAAATAAGACAGAACATATGGGCTTATAAGGCCATAGGTTAGACTAGCTAATTGGTTGGATTCAATCTTTTAGTATAGTTTGGCCTATGTGCAATATAGCCTAATTGAGTGACCCTAGCCCAATCTTAATTTATAACATTTGTCTGTAATTGTCGTCTCCTTTTATTATTATTATTTTTTCCTGTCTCTATCCAAAGTGATGTATCAGTTTTTCTTACATTAGGAGGAGTGGCGAAAAGGACTTAAAGCACTGAGAGCTGACACATTCCAGAAGTTGAAGAAAGCTCTTCCCGAACTGGAGAAGGAGGTACTAAGTTCCATGTGTCTTGTTTCTGCTTGTTTTAAGCCATGTTATACTTTCATTTCATGCTATGCAGTGAAGGGGAATGTAATTCTTTCATCCTAATTTGTTTTTCTTTCCGTTTACCCCTCTTCAAGGTCAGAAGGCCATCAAACTTCGTAGATTTCTATGCATATGCATTTCGGTATTGCTTAACCGGTATGGTGTTTCTTCATACAATTATACAAATGCTTTGATTCTATAGATTGGGAGTGTTTGGTAAATGGCTGTTAGCGGATTGGGTTAGTGGGTTTGACTAGTTGATAACATTAGCTGATTGTAGAAAAGTGTTTGCTAAATTAGCTGTTAGCTGATTAGATACAAAATGACTTTCTCAAAGAGCTAATAAAAAAAGGTTACTTTGAGCAGCTTTTTGAATTTTAGCATTTTGGAGCAATAAGTTGTTACAAAAAGCTAATTAATCAACTTTTGTTGATAATGTACTCTGTATATTCCATGCCCAAGTTGTTCCAGAATAGATCATTATTATGAACTTTTGTCTGTTAGACAGCACAAAAAGCTATTAATCTTGGATAATAGAATGATAGAAATGAAAAGGATACTATCAGCTTGATAGAATGATAGAAATCAAGAATCGATCATGATGATCATATTGTCTTTGATACTCGCTGTTACCTACATACCTTTGTTGTTCTCAATTCATTTCGCGTTTCCCCTTAAT
This sequence comes from Ipomoea nil, assembly GCF_001879475.1. NCBI lineage: Eukaryota > Viridiplantae > Streptophyta > Magnoliopsida > Solanales > Convolvulaceae > Ipomoea > Ipomoea nil. Next base: position 2,346,417 of record NW_017619403.1, read on the forward strand.
CATATGTGATGAATTGGTTCTTCCCGTTCCCTTTCTAGAGGAGAAACAGAAGAGCATAGACATTGAGAGTATCTGCGTACTGCTGGATCTTGTTTTGGGCTCTCAATTTCGGCCTCAAGTCGAAGCACTGGTTCAGTATTTAAAAGTAAGTTATTCTCGCTGTGGGAAGGGTTTTCATTTATATGCATTTTAGACGAAAGTGTTTTAAATCGAGTCACAGTGCTAAGGTTTGTATCAGTAATTCTGGATGTTCATTTTGGGACGGACACTAAGGGGGTGTTTGGTAAATATCTGTTAGCTGATTGGGTTAGTGGGTTTGACTTGTTGATAGCATTAGTTGATTGTAGAAGATGTTTGGTAAATTAGCTGTTAGCTAATAGTTGATTACTGATTACTGATTACATTCAAAATGACTTTCTCAAAAAGCTTATCGAAAAAGCTATTTTGAGCAGCTTTTTGAATTTTAGTGTTTTGGAACAATAAACTATTACAAAAAGCTAATTAATCAAACACTTATATTGGCTATTTAACCAAGTCAAAGAGCTAATAGTGGTCAAATAAGCCAAAGTTGGCCGATAAGCTAACAATGTTACCAAACAGGGCTTTAGAGATAGAGATATTCTATGCCCAATCGGTATAATAATTCACGTGCAAGTTACTAACGAATGTATATTGGGTAATGGTGGTTGATGTCAGACGCAGAGCGATTACAAGGTCATCAATATGGATCAATGGATGGGATTTTATAGATTTTGTAGCGAGGTATTGTTTCCTATAATGTTTTATCGCCTAATGTGATTCTCTAAATTCTTGGCTTCTTTATCCTTGCAACTGTGCTTTGGTCTCGATTGATCATAACAGTTAAGATAACGGGAATTCTTTGATTTGAACAGATAAGCTTCCCCGACTTTAGCAATTATGATCCGGAGCTTGCTTGGCCGTTGATCCTAGACAATTTCGTCGATTGGATGATTGAGAAGCAAGGGTAGATCAAAGTAGGTACTAACTTGTACTATTACTCCATTCTCCATAAATTTTGATTTAGAGGGCTTAACTGATAACCATCATTCTCAACTTCCATGCAGGACTCATATTATATATATACTTATATATATATACACATGATTAGCACTCATTCTTATTTCATATGTGGGTTTTTTTTTTTTTTTTTTTTTTTTGAGGGGGCTTAAAAATGCTCTCCTTTTTTTTTTTTTTTTTTTTTAATCTTTCCTTCTTGTTTTCAACTGATTGTCAGCTTTTAGAGACAAAAGAGTGTAGATGAAAGTTAAATCTCTTGTTTACAAACTCATATATTATTCACATTATTATATAGTTGCCTTCATCAACACCCCCCCCCCCCCCCCCCTTGCAGAATTTGTGAAGTGGTTCAGTGTAAATGTACATGATCCAACATTATTGAGTGAGTATGATAAGAATCTTTGTGGAACTCTTGGAAAATTTTATTTTTCAGCAATATAAGAAATGAATATATTTGAAGATGAATGATGAACATCCATAAAAATGATCTCTCTCTCTCTCTGTATTGATGATCTTCTCTCAAGGGGGCTGAAGTGGGGTGGTGGTTGAGAGTCATTCATAGCCATATGCCATCAATCTCATGTGATTCAACTGCCCTTTTAAGTCTATGGTTCAAACTCTAACCTTGTAACATTACTAAATATAGGGGTGTTTGGTAAATAGATGTTAACTGATTGGGTTAGTGGGTTCGACTAGTTGATAACATTAACTGATTGTAGAAAGATGTTTGGTAAATTAGCTGTTAGTTGATAGCTGATTACATGCAAAATGACTTTTGTTTTGAGTAGGTTTTTGAATTTTAGTATTTTGGAACAATAAACTGTTACAAAAAGTTAATTAATCAATATTTCATAATCATAACTTTTAGATGCTATAAGCATTATTTCAAGAAAAATGCTTTGAAGAAGAAGAAATGAGCTTATTGAGAGGTGGCTAAATTTCTTAGAAAATTTAAAAATCTTGATCACCTTTTGTTAAATCAAACATTAATTAACTTGTTTAGGTAATAAACTCAATTTAAAGGGATGTTTGAATTGGCAGATAACTCCCCCATACACACTTATGGCCCGTTTGGTTCACGGAATAGGCCGGGAATGGTATAGCATTCCTAGTAATAGGCCTATTCCTTTGTTTGGTAACCATTTCTATTACTTGGCCACAACCGTCACCGTCACCACCACCACCGTCGCCCCCGCCACTGCCACCACCACCACTACCACCCTAGCACCACCACCACCATCGCCACCACCGCCACCACCGCTACCACCACCACCATCGCCACCATCACATATTTTTATAAGGGTATTTATGTCTTTTAAAACATATTTCATTTCTATTCCTTAAATCAACCAAACACTGTAATATAATTCCTAAAGTGTATTCCTTCCGCGAACCAAACAATGGAATACAATTTCTATTCTATTCCTTGCCTATTCTATTCCTTATGGAATAGCATTCCTATTACCTCAAAATTCATTTCGTGAACCAAACGTGCTGTTAGAGCTTTAGAAATCGAAAATGATTTGATATTACGATTATTCTAGATTAACATACTACCCTCATAATCTCATTTTGTCTGTCATGTTTGCTATTTATTGGTCAAACAAACTCTTTCTTCATTGTTTATTTTAGTAATTTTAATTTTAATTATTTTTAAATTTAATTTTTTTTTTTGTTTAATAGTACTTTTAATGTAGTTTCTAAATATATAAATTTTATATACTAATATTAAACTTTTTTTGAAAACCAACGATGCAAGCTTTATATTAGATTCGTAATGCAAACTGGCGGAGTTGAACTCCAAGAACCAAGGACAGAGGAAGAACCAGCAGCCCGTGCTAGAACATGAGCGGCGTGATTCGCTGACCTATTGACATGGCAAACCACAACATTACCAATGCCCATAGCAATTTCACGACATTGCTGAATTACAAGACCAACATAAGAAAAATTCTGACTTGCAGTTCTGAAAGCATTAACAAAATTCAAATAATCAGACTCTAATATAGTAATATGTAATCATCAGCATGACCATCCTTAAATTTAATATTATAAAAAATTAAATTAAAAATAACTTCAAGCTTCATTAACAGACAAACAAAATGGACTGGAAAGAGTATTTAATTATTGAGTTGATTGATAGAGAAATTCATAGATAATGAAGGCAAATAGGCCCATGGGATTAATGGCCCGCAAATTATGTTGTGCAACCGAATACACCATGCGCATGGTGCATACGATGCAAAACGATGTCGTTTTGGTTAAAAAACGCACGTCCCACTTAAAAAAAAAAAATCAGGTTCGATTCCCGGCAATAGCATTTTTATATATCTATAAATTCATAATTATATATCCATAAATTCATAACTATATATCCATAGTGAATGAATGAACTAAATATCCACAATGAATGAACTAAATATCCACAATGATTGAACTAAGGGAGTGTTTGGTTGGCATGAATTGCGTTGGAATTGAATTGCAATTCAATGAAATGATAAACTACATTGTTTGGTTGGAGGGAATTGCAATTCCCCCAATTCATTGAATTGCAATTCATAGGTCCCCCCTATGAATTGCAATTCAATGAATTCATCCAAAGGGAAAGGGAAGGAAAAGACATATTTGTTCTTGAATGTTATTATTAAAATTATTACACAAAGGATATTTTAGTCTTTATATCACTTCTCCCATTTTCATTATTCCTCCCTACCAAACAATGTAATTGTAATTCTTACTTTATTCTCACCTTATTCTTTTCCCACCGAATTACAATTCATTTCCCCCTTAATTCCTTCCTTCCAACCAAACGCCCTGTAAATATCCAGAATGAATGAACTAAATATCCATAAATTCATAACTATATATCCAGAAATTCATAACTATATATCCATAGTGAATGAATGAAGTAAATATCTACAATGAATGAACTAAATATCCATAAATTCATAACTATATATCCAGAAATTCATAACTATATATCCACAATAATGCTATTGCCGAGAATCGAACCTGAATTTATTTATTTTTTTAAGTGAGACGCGCATTTTTAGTCAAAACGACGTCGTTTTGCATCGTATGCACCATGCGCATGGTGCATTCGGTTGCATAGCATAACTATTGATTAATGGCCAATGTGAGTATCACAAATAGCTTTTCTACTAAATTTTGGAGTCTTTTGTGAAGGGAACTTAAAAGCCCAATCCGTATACCATAGATCAGGGTTCACACTGAATTATGAATCCTTGTTTATGTGTAAGTATTTTATGTCGTGACTTTTATGTATTGCGTTATGAAATTCTGTACCTTAAGAGTATGAATTCTATATCTGGAACAAATTAATAATTGTGTTATGTTATGAATTTTTGTGTCTTATGTTATGAAATTCTGTGTTTATGAACACAAATTATGTACTTAAAATAGATTTGAAATATAAGTAAATATATAACATGCGTATGTGCCTTGTGTTTTGTGTTATGAAATTTTGTACTTTACGAGTATGAATTTTACACCTCGTCTTTTCAATCCAACTGGGTCCATAATGCTATGCTATGTGTTGTATTGTGATTTTTTATGTCTTGTGTTATGAAATTCTATATCTTACGAGTATGAAATATGTACTTCATTGTTTCAATTCAGGATCCATAATGTTACGTGGATCATAGTGCATGATATAAATTGCCTTAAAAGCCTAAGTCTCCACTGTCGAATTCTACAATAGGTGTTGCTGACTCGTCGCTTTTAGCACAATGCAAAATGTTACACTTGGTGAGGACTAAATGGCTGATTGTGAAGTGTCCAACGTACGGTTAGGAAGATAATAAATGTATGAACCAATTAATGAATTCGAGTCTTGAGCTATTGAAAGAAGAACATGTCATTATTAGTCTTTATCAAAAAGTTAATTTTAGTAAACACTTTTAAGCATAATCAGCTAGTTAACAGCTCTTTCGTTTTCAGCTTTTATCTTATAGTTTTTCAGCTTTCAGTTAGGTTTGCCAAACATAACTATATGCGAGAAATGAAAGTGATAATCTAATTTAGTTAGAGTTGTGGTTGTATGCCCGCACGGATTTAGCTTACTGATTTAGTAGGCAGTATTTGAGACAAGAGATCAAGGTTCGAACCTCAGCAACAGCAGTATGGGAATTATGCCGGAGCGTTATATCGTGGACCAGAGTCCACAATGTGTTGTGGACTCTGGTCCCATACACATAATTTGACTTCATAATGCACAGAATTTATGTTCATAATACGCATACACATAAACATGATAAAATGAATATGAATTCTGTGTATTATGTTAAGTGTTTATGTGTGTTCATTATATCGTGTTTATGTGTATGTGTATTATGAACATAAATTCTGTACATTATAAATATGAATTGTGTACATTATGAAGTCAAATTATGTGTATTGGACCTGGTTGACGATATAAATTGCCAATTATGCTCAAAGTGGGTAGATCCTTTATTTCCTTGTGTACACCGGTATTTGACCCTGTCTACTGAGCCATTAAGTCACCGTGATTTACATCTCCAAATGCTCTACTGGGCCGGGGTTAGGGATCCGACCTTTTGGGAGAAGAAGAGTTGTGGAATGATTTATTGAAAAGACAAAAAAGAAACACTGCATTTAATATAGAGAGTCGGTATCTAGTATTAGACTAAACAACGTAAATATTGGTATTCTAAAGATATGAAAATAACCGTTTTCATGAAACCAAATGTGTTTATTTATGGTACTATTATATTACTAACGTCTTCCCAACAAACTAAGTACATCAATATTTCATGGCTTAACATTTTTAGTAAAATATAATAGGTCAAAATTAAAGCCACCAAAAGTGACTCCATTTTAGTTTAAGTATTTTACACTATTCAATGAATTTCTAAGGCACCTTCAAATATCGTGTATATATTGTGCTTACACATAGTACATTTCATTTTGCTATAGGATATAGGGGTAAAGGTATATATAATACTTTGTAAATATAAACACGACACTAATAGACTGTACACTAGAATTTTAAAAAATTTCATGTATCATGTCTTGTGTTCACATTCTACATGCATTGTACCTCTTCATTTGTGAAGTATATATATATTATGGAGAAGATGTAATACTTGTACATATAAGACACGATACTTAGCTTGGAGACAATTTAAAATTCTTTTTAGCATTCGTTGTACTTCTTTTTACTTGATATATAAGTATAGTAATATATATAGTGTTCTAGTACTATACAATTAATCATTTAATATATGTATACACACTAATTAATACTTGCAAACCTCTATACAATTAACTATAAACTTATGGAGATATTAGGCTTGACCTAACAAGATAAGCCCAAAGAGAATTTTGAGAAGAGCAAGCCTCAAATGACCTGAAGTGACTCGATCAAGGTAGGCTTGACTGTGGCCAGTGTAAGCTCGATCAACGAGCTAAGCCTTGTGAGGCCATGCCAAGAGAATACTAGGTCAATGTAGCAGTTGGGGATGCCCAATTTACTTGTGGAGCATCCCAGTAACTTAGACACTTTCCGGAGGCTGTTAGGGACGCTCATATAGTCATATATGTGTACATTATGCATTATCTAGATGTCAACATGTCCTCTTCGTTACAAACACTTGGCATTAAAATACTTAAACATTTAATACCAATACTCCGACATTTCTTTGTCTTTGAGTGCAAAAGGCGAAACCCCATCGCTTTAGTATTATCCTGTTATTGTTATTCACTTTGAAATAGCTACTTCAATTCATGTTTTAATTATTTTCGTCAAAACTACTATAACATCACTAATTAAATAAACATACACTAAATATCATTAAAGAAAAACTAAAGCATCACTCCTAATATTATACAGTATTACTCTATCCTAGTACATACTAATTAATTCTTACCAAATCTCATATGAACAAAGTCCTAAACTGTCAACTCGGGAAAGTGTTCGTTAACATGTCCAACATACTTTGAATGAGAGGAGAAATATAATGTACATATGATGCATTTAATGAAGGCTTAAATTGGGCAGTTGAGAGTTGGTATATATGTAACTTCTTGTATTGTGTTCTCAATTTAATGAAAGCAACAACTAAATAAACATGTTTCCTACCAAAGACCGTATGGTCAAACGACATAATTGTGACTCTCCCAAACGGGAGGTCACATGTTAAAATTCCAGTAGGGCCATTGACTTTTTGTGCTTTAATAGGTTGAGAAAGTATGTATAGACACATACTACATTGTAATTAACAGAGTCAATAGTACTAAAAAAAATAATACTAATAAACATGTTTCCCTATGTTTTTTTTTTTTTTTTTTTTTAAAAAAAATTAATAATATCCTGGTACCATAGCTCATTCGTTGATCTAGCTGGTGCTTGGTCGTTTTCTTATTAGAAAATGAATATTAGAAAATGAATATATTTACACAAGATTATGATATATCCATAGGAGCAAGTTTGCACTTATTAAGATTTTTGTTTGTTATTACCAATTCTTCACCCAACATTAATATAATGTGCAATGGTTTATCTTATAGTATATCATTCATTTGAACGACTCTCACCAATACTGGATTCAAATTTTAGATTGAACTTTGTTTTAAATTCAAAAAATAAAACTAGTGATTCATGTGTTCTTTTTTAATACAAGGACATTTCGATCTTTTTAATACAAAGTGCATTGACCTGGCCCGTTATATTATTTTATGTTTATCTTTTTGAAAAAATTCATAATTGAATACCGAAATGCTCTTGTATTTAACGGTATTTAAACTGTTTTGTTGATAAAGGACAAAAAATGGTCATGCCACAATAATACTAGGACCAAAGAAGCATGTTTTGAAAAAAAAAAAAAAAAAACACTAAAATGGATTGCCACATATAAATCTAGGACCCAAAATAGAATTAATAACTCTTGAAATTAACACCAAGAAATTAATGAGTGATGAGTATAAGAAATGAGAATGAAGATTGATGAAATATATATAATTGCACGGAGCAAATTTTGTATATTGTGTAATTAAAAAGTATTGTTGTAAAGTTTGATGTCCGTTAGCCTGTTAGTTCCTAACCGGTTTGTTGCAAGATTGAATTAACAATATATATTAAGGAGAAGGCAATGAAGAAAAATAGATAAGAGATAGGAAGAAGAAAGCAGAAAGAACCACATCTTATTATGCACTCAGCATATATATAAAATACATACTTGCATGGGTAGCTCAACTGGTCATAAAGGTGAAACTTTGGAAGAATGATCAGGGATCGAGTCTGTGCACAGTGAGTTGGGGTTTAATCTTTTGGAAGAAAAAAATACATGCATGAGGATAGCTGTTACAAATACATCTTCATAGTGGCTCATAAATAATAATGTCCACTTTATAATATTTTGTAACAAGTATAAGTGAGAGCATGTTTGCTCATTACATCATATGATCACATTGTCTATTTATACAGGCTCTATAACAGAGACAACCACCTTTTGCACATATTGCTTGGTTATCAATACTGAGTCTTATGCTAGATGCAACATCCTCTAACGATTTGTTCTATGTGTTCTTTTTGCCTCAACTCTTCATTGGGTAGGTGGAATGCCTTATTTTGAATCCAAGATTAATATTTTAATATTCTAATTATTCCGCGACCATCTTACGGATCTTGAGTTGCAAACGCTAAAGAAATCAGCTAATGTGAGCAATTAAGTTTAGTGTAGCAAAGCTAAAATCCCATACTTGCTCGAGACTCTCACCATATATCATGATTTTATTGGGAAAAAAAAAAAAAAGCAAAAATTGTAACTCACCTTTTTAAATAAATAGAGCCTGTTTAAAAAAAAATAAATAAATAGAGCCTAACATTTAAGTAGGTACTAGGTAGTAAAAATTGGAAATATTTATAATATTACTTATCAAATGATTCATCATAGATCGAGGCAAACAAACGTTAAATACTTAAATGGTACGAAAAGGACCAAACACGGTACTGCCATTAAATTATTATTATTATTATTTCTGTTTTAGTTGAAGTATGAAAATACTAGAATCCATATTTGTCCCATGTATATAATATTATTCCAAAAACAACGTGAGACAACTGTGTAACTCAGTTTAAGTGTTAAGGTTTCACGCTATGACTATTTTATATTTTGTCTAACCTAAACTACATACTAAACTTCACTCATTTTAGTCTCAGTATTACAAGACGTTTGGTTGGAATGAAAGAATTACAGAGAAAAAAAGTGTAGTTCGGTGGCAATTTAAGAGTCCGTTTGAAAACTCAGAAAATGACGTTTTGAAAATATTTTTTGAAAAATAAGTTATTTTCAGAAAATATTTCTCTTTCCGGTGTTTAGCTGCACAACGAAAAACTATCTTTGTGTGTTTGGTTCATTTTCCAAACAATGAGCAGAAAAATGAATAGAATTGTATACTTTAACATTTTAATTGTTTGATACTTTTGATAAAAATTTTCTATGAATAGCACTAAACCTTGAAGATAATTTTGAATATCTATATATGTGTACGTATAGCATCTTGTATATATATATATATATATATATATATATATATATATATATATATACACATATATATATACACATAGGATCGTATGAGAACACTTGCTTAGGTGAGAACAAATCGTGTGCATCCATATAATATTTTTTAATAGTCTAAATTAGATTAAGTGTGTGCGAACGCGAATTAAATGTCTCGCGTTTGCACACATTTAATTCGCGTTCGCACACACTTAATCTAATCTAGACAATTAAAAAATATTAAATAGATGCACATTATTTGTTCTCACGTTCTCACCTAAGCAAGTGTTCTCATTGAAACCTTACTATATGTTCTCAACAGTCTATCTTACAATATGAGTCATGGTGTCAGCACTTTATGATTAGTTAATTAGCATGACTTGCTAGATTTTACTGTTAGCTTTCCAATTATTTTGCTTCAGTTCCGTATGGAAAAAGTAATATGACCAACACTTTGATCCTTAATTGGCCAATTTGGTATAAATGATGATTACTCTGAACATGGTACGAGTTTAAATATGTCTCCTATATATAGTTAGGGCCTACTCAGAATATTTCTGGGTCTAAAAAAAATTATTTGATTCAGTATAAATATCCAATCTTCCTCTGTAGTACCCTCAGGCCTCAGATAATAAAACTCTGCACTCTTCTTTCTCATATTATTCTCTCAATATAATGCTTCGTTTTCCTTTGTTAATTTGGCACATAATTCACGTACCCTATAATTTGCCCATACTTCATAAAAAATTGAGTTAGTAAATGACCTCAAAACAAAGAATCGGAAGAAGGTTGAAGAAATTTTTATCTTTAGTGTCACTTCTTTTATTTTATTTTTTATTTTTATACTCTATCTTATTCTTAATTAACAAGTTCTGCAGACTACTACAGTAACGTGTTTAGATAAGATATTGGTTAATAGATCGAATCACAATTAATTGAAACTTAATGTAAACAAAAAAATATTGAGAATAACCTATCAATTCAACGTACCAAAAAAACCAAAAAAAAAAAAAAAAAAAAAAAGAAAAAAAAAGAGTTATACTTCAAAGAAATTATCTTCTAATTGTTTAAAGAAAGTAACGTACCACATGCAAACCAAGGCCTATCTTGTTGATTGATTTGGTAAAGACTTTGATGGTACCAAAATAAAAAAGAAAAAGAAGACGATGATAGGTTATTTCAATTTCTCACCAAGAGAGTATTAAGCATATAAATGAAGTCATTTCAAGAAAATCTTCATTTTTTATAAATGAAGTCATTTCAAGAAAATCTTCATTTTCTTAAAGTGGTCAGAAAATGAACGTTTGTTGATATATGCATTTTTTTTAAAATCACTTTTAGAATATTTTATCCACAAAAGACGAAATCTTTCACTCCGAGAGCCCCTATCACCTAGAAAGGTTGTCAAAAAAATCTGGACAACTAGATTGACGTCAATGGCCTAATGGTTGTCAAAAATTTTGATCGATTGTTAGAGTTTTTATTTAAAAGACTTTTTGACCGGTGATTGGTAATTTTAACCGCTTATTAGGAGACATGGTGGTTAAAATTAAATCAACGGTTGCATTGATATTTTGTTTTACTACTATAAGCTCTATTACAATGTAGTATCTGTTCAACCTAATAAAGAATCAATACATCACCATCGTCAGAGTTCAATCCTATGACATTCCTTCAAAGAGAGCTACAAAAGTGTCAATTGAGCACAATGTGCTTGGTTGACTGAATATGCATCGATATATATGAATGAATTGTATATGTTGTAGGTGTGAAGAAAAAGAGAACACACTATAAGATATTATCCAAAATGTGTTGATAGATTTGGAGGTATGAGAGCTCAAAAAACCACATTGTTGGGGTCCTTTAAATGATAGGAGTAAGGTCAGCATCAAAGCCACCAACCCAACTCAACATGAGGGTCGGATCCGATCTTTTTATGAGACACATTGTGTGGACATTACTATATATATACATATATATGTAATTAAGGATGTTTTGATCTACCTTAGTGTTCCACTCTTCATGAGGATGTAGTGATAATGGATTTGATTCTCAATCTCTTTGGAGAATGACATGTAATTATATTTCCATGCACTAACCAATTTGGAATAATAATATATATAATGAATTCTAGGTGTGTGTGTGGAGGGGGGGGGGGGGTGTCATTTGCTTCCAAAGTTCTAATGAGGGACTATAGCTAGGGTTATCATGCTTTAACCATCTTTGATTAAATTTTCAAGAAGCTAGTATTGACATTGAAGATTTTAGACATAAAAGTGAGATATAGTTTTTAAAAATAACTAAAAGTAGTAAAACATATCAAAGTTGAAAACCAAATGTGAGAATATAACATCTAATCCAATGGTAAAAAATGGAATAATATCGGCTAGGGACACAATGCGAGATTTACCCAGTACATTCTTTTGGATATTGATTGTCGAGTTTTCCTTATCACTCGAAAAACAGTGAAATAAACTCCTCACATAGTGTATGAAATTTAATTTTACTTAAAACTTCTTATCTTCTTCTTCTTCTTTTTTTCGTATGACATCAAATAATTAATGGCTTGAGTTGCACCAACAGGGTTTGACTCTTAGTTGATCGAAAGTTTGACACAGAATTCTTTAACCTCGCGCACCGCTACAAAAGTTGAAACTCTTACTTGTAATTATATTATCAATCTAACTTCAAAATCTTTTTACTGTAACAAAAGATTTGAATGTTAATTCGATCACACGATTGAGTAACATTAACAATGAATTTGTAATCTTGGAATATGTAACTTCAAGCATGGCATTGTATAATAGAACTTCCAAATGCAAAATTGCAAAATCTCAAAGTGTGTTTTTGTCCTATATATATTATTGTTGGGTTATTGAATAATAATTAAATGAAACTATTCCCCCGGAATGGAAGCAATGTGGTATTATTTTTGGATAATGACAAGATTAAGTTAAAAATTGTAATTAATCAATGGTCCCACCGAAGATGTTTTTGTTACTGTGGAAAAGATTTCATAGGTAAGAAATCGATTGCATCAAGATTTTACAACAATTTAATATTATACAAAATAATATCTAAATCTTATTGTTTGTCCCATATATATATTTTCATACGTACTCTTGTCCCCCATTATATTATTTCACATAAATACTATTTTTGAGTTAAAATCTAAATAAGCATTATTTTATTTGATTTTCATATTGATAGAGCTAGCCATTATGTACAAATAAAAAAGTTACAATACCGTACATAAAAATATTATATTTTTAAAATTAAAAAGGTACAGGTTTTACAACTTATGGAGTTTATTAAATAAATAAAAAAAAGTATAAATATAATCTAATACATAAGTTATCTATAACTGGCCGATTCAAACTTAAAAAGACTAATAGACCTGATGTGAAATTGAACATTAAACATTATAGGTATCAGAATAACAGTATAATTACTCTTTAATATTGACTTTTTAACGAGATAAAAACATGCACTTTATCTTCTTTTTTTTTGATACATTATTTGAGAAGATCGGAGATGAAACATGTACATCTTATATATAAAAAGATAAAAATATTGGCATGATATATAGCAAATATATACTATATAGCTTAAGGTGAATATTACTATATATATACACGGCTGGAAATTATGAAATTTTCAACCACCTGAGAGTGATCTTAAATCAAGTTAAAAGTAAAAAGTGGTCAAAAATAGCAACAAAGGTTTTTTTGGATACCAAAAGTGGTCGAAACAAGGCTTTCGACTTGATTTAAGATCACTTTCAGGTGGTCGGAAATTCCATAATTTTTAATATTGATATTATATTGCATATATTACAAAGTTTACTTCTTTCATCTCTTATTCTCTACCTACCTATGCATGAAGACCACTTTAATAGATTGTCTATTTCATCAAGCTGCAGGGTGGGGCCAAGAAATTAAACATCCCCATTTCCATAAATAAATCTCAACCATCCAAAAATCTTATTTATTTTGTTTTTTTTTTTCAACTTCAACATACGATATACTATATATTATAAAGAAAACTGTGATGTGATGATCAATTAACTATTCCCATCAACCGGTACGGTTTCTTGTCCCCATTCATATTGTCAATTCTCATGTTTTCTAATAAATATTTCTTTGTTTGAAACATGTGTTCTAATAGTTACTCCCCATTATTATATTAATTATACAATCTTTAATTATAAGTTTATGATTTTTTTGAACAAAATTTAACAGTGTTAAAAAAAATTTAAACATTTTTAACAGCTTAGTTGGTCAAAATGTCAATTTGGACGATGTTTGATAAATTAAATATCATTTTAAATTATCTTTTTAATCAATAGACATACTTGTTAATTAAGTAAAGAATTTCTATTTTTTAAAGTATTTTTTACAATGTAATATCTATTTTATACTATGTCAATTTTTTTCAACTTTATAATAACAAAGGTCTCATCACGCGTACCTATTAATCTCTTTGTACTCATGCTTGATAATATATTGCATATTATACTTTGTATTTAAAATTAAATTTAGACCTATACCCGAACAAAATACTTGAAAATATAAACCCGATTATATAATTATTATTTAAGAGGTGTAAACAAATGATAGCAACCAAGAATAAGGCTAATAGATAGGGGCTACCCCATTAATAAATGTATAGTCTCTATAAAGTATAAACAATTGTGAATGATTACATAATCAAGTATAAGCCAATATGCAGATCGAATAAGAATTTTTCTCTCTAGGGTTTGCTAGAGTTTTCTCCTCCCCTAGGGTTTGCTAGGTTTCCGACGGTTTCCTACGTTTTTTCCGGTGATCATCACTGTTTGGCGACGCTAGTCGCAGCAGGCAAGTGCGTATGGCAGCGATGGTGGATGGCTCAAAAAACTTGTTTACGGCGGGTTCTGGATCACAGACCCGCCCAACCCAATGAGTACGCTGAGTTGGAACTGCCGTGGCTTGGGTAATCCACGGACAGTTCGAGAGGTGGTGGACATGGTGTCCAAAAAGCAACCCGACTTTGTATTTCTAATAGAAACTAAGGTAGCGCGAGATCATGCTGAGCGTCTTCGTGTTACGATTGGTTTCGAAGGCTTATTTTATGTTGACAATGATGGTTTGAGTGGTGGATTAGCGTTATTGTGGAAGAAGAATAATACGGCGAGACTCCTTAGTTACTCAAGAAACTACGTTGATATTGAGGTAACTATGACAGGTCATCCGGCCTGGAGAATGACGTGTTACTATGGTTATTCGGACCGTAATAGGCGTGCTGAATCATGGGATTTGTTGAGAATGTTGGCGGCAAAATCGAATCTCCCGTGGGTGGTGGTGGGGGATTTTAATGATTTGCTATACCAGTATGAGAAGAGAGGGGGAAATCCACATCCGAATAGCCTTCTTCGAGGTTTTGGGGAGACGATTGAGGATTGTGGATTGGCCCAGTTGCCAATGATTGGATACCCATATACCTAGGAGAAGGGGAAAGGGACTGCAAACTGGATTGAGGAGAGACTTGATAAGGTCCTAGTAACGAACGAGTGGCGCAATATAATTCCCCATGTAAAGGTTATGAATTTGAGAACCAGGAAGTCAGATCATTCAGCCATTTTTTTTCACAGTTCAGGAGGAGGTAGGGAGGGATGGGGTTAGAAGAAGGGGTTTTAGGTTTGAGATGGCATGGTTATATGATGAGGGATGTAGGGGTGTGGTGGAGCAGGCGTGGCAGGAAGGGAGAGGGCAGGGTTTACAGGGTTGTGTTCAATACTGTGGAAACCGGTTAACACGATGGGGTGGGGATCGGTTCCATAAGTATGGGAAACAGATTGTGCAGCTGAAACGGGATCAACAACGTTTGAGAGGATGCACTGACTCGGCCTCTCTTGTCGAGTTTCAGCGAATAGAGCAACTTCTGAGTCGCACTGAGGCCCAGGAGGATGCATACTGGAGGCAGAGGGCCAAGCAGCACTGGCTCAAGGAAGCTGACGCCAATACCAAATTCTTTCACAGGTATGCCTCTCACCGAAAGAAAAAGAATACTTTACTTAGATTAATGAATGACAATGGGGATTGGTTGGAGGGGGATCCCATGAGAGATATCATTCTGGACTATTTTAAGAATATTTTCAGCTCTGGGGGTCCGGGAACTGGAGATGATTTTTTGGGGGGGATAGAACCCAGGGTATCACAGGCGCAGAATGACTCACTATTACGGCCATTTAATCTGGAGGAAGTAAAGGATGCATTGTTTGCAATGTATCCGGATAAAGCACCAGGACCGGATGGAATGAATCCGGGTTTTTATCAGCATTTCTGGGATGTGGTAGGAGGGGATGTTGCGAGTTTTGTGCTAAACTGTCTTGAATCAGGTGACCTCCCGTCTGGCTTGAATGAGACAGATATTGTGTTGATCCCTAAAAAGAGTAATCCAGAGTTAGTAACTGATTTGCGCCCTATAGCACTTAGCAATGTCATTTACAGAATAATAGCTAAAATGATGGCTAATAGAATGAAGCCTTTGATGGAAGGAATAATATCTGAGACACAGAGTGCTTTTATCCCAGATAGATTGATAACAGATAATATTCTATTAGCTGCAGAAGTGGGGCACTTTCTGAATCGAAAACAGTGTGGATTGAGGGGCTGGGGTGCACTTAAGCTGGATATGGCTAAGGCGTATGATCGAATGGAGTGGCCTTTTCTCCGTAATATGATGATGGCATTGGGTTTCCATGATAGATGGGTTGATTTGATTATGAAATGTGTGACCACAGTCTCCTATAGTATTCTGATAAATGGCTCAAGGAGTGACCCAATAATACCCACGCGTGGTTTGAGACAGGGAGACCCGCTATCCCCATATTTGTTTATTATCTGTGCAGAGGGACTCTCGTTGTTACTACAACAGGCTAACAGAGCGGGATTAATTCATGGATGTAGGGTAGCAAGAGGTGCCCCTCAGATTTCTCATTTGTTTTTTGCGGACGATAGCCTTTTATTCTTTAAGGCTAATGTGGAAGAGGCTAATGAGATAAAGAAATGCCTGACTGTATATGAGGATCTATCGGGACAGGTGGTTAACTACCACAAGTCGAGTATTTGTTATAGCAGGAATACGAGTAATGTGGATAGGGAAAGTGTGGCCCAAGTTTTGGGGGTGGAGCAGGCACCAAACTTTGGCAAGTATTTGGGTCTACCTTCGTTTGTGAGTAGGAATAAAAAGGCAGCTTTTGCATATATTGAGGATAAAATACGCCAAAGAATTGGGTCGTGGAATAAAAGGCTATTGTCTCAGGCAGGGAAAGAAATACTGTTGAAAAGTGTGGCACAATCTATGCCTACCTTCTCAATGAGTGTTTTTTTGCTACCTATATCAGTATGCACGGCTATAGAAAGAACGATGAATAGATATTGGTGGGGTTCTGGGACGGACAACCGAGTTCACTGGAAGGCTTGGGACAAGCTATGTGTTCCTAAGAAGTATGGTGGATTGGGTTTTAAGGACCTACGTGCATTTAATCTAGCTATGTTGGGGAAACAGGCATGGCGAATGCTCACTAAGCCTGATTCCTTAGTAGCTCGTGTTTACAAAAGCCGATATTTTCCCAGGGATACTTTCTTTGATGCGCAGGTAGCAAATAATCCCAGTTTTTGTTGGCGAAGTATAATGGCATCAAAGAGCATAATTTGTAGTGGGGTCAGACGAAGAATTGGGAATGGGGAAACTACATCTATATGGACCCATCCATGGTTACTGGATGACCAGGACCCTATGATACAAACAGAGATGCCTATACAGTTACGAGAGGCCAGAGTAGTGGGGCTAATAGATCAACAAACTGGTACATGGGATAATGAAATTTTATCAGATTTATTTCAACCTACGGATGTCGAGAGAATTATGAGAGTACCTGTATCCCGGGATTATAATGATGCATGGTATTGGTACGGGGACCCGAGAGGATTATATTCTGTGAAAAGCGGGTACAGACGATTGGTGGGAGATTATGAGAATAATCAAGACCCCTTTACTAATTGGTTAGCTTTATGGAGACTAAAAATTCCACCAAAGTGGAAAATGTTCCTCTGGAGAGCTATTTGTGATATTTTGCCTACAACTACGAACTTGCTTTTAAAGAGGGTGGAGGTGAACCCATATTGTGCTATGTGTGGGATATCACATGAGAATACAATGCATGCATTAGTCTTGTGTGATTTTGCAAGAAACATTTGGGATCAATCCAACCTTACAATCCCCAATATTGTCACGGATATTTTTCATGTTTGGTTTGGGGAACTTCTAAATATTTTAGATTCTGATGGAATGTTATATGCAGCATCAATTCTATACAATATTTGGAAAGCTCGAAATGGTGCAGTTTGGGAGGCATTTTTACCACGCCCGGGGTCCCTACTCAGAGCCGCAGCGGCAGCTAAGACCGCATGGACTCAGTTCCGCCCAGCCGTGGCTGCCACTGCCACTGCTACACTGCCGACAGAAAACCGCCACGCTACCCAGGCGAGTCCCACCGCCGGCCGCGGTGCTGCCGACGCCGCCAGATCCTCTGTGCCGCCAGTGAGAAGATGCAGGGTCGATGCGGGATATCTACACGAGACAGGGAATGCAACTGTAGGGGCCGTTTTATTAGATGGAGATGGAGCCTATATCTCGGCACTAACCGCGCCGCTACCGGCCTGTACGTCACCACTTATGGCTGAGGCTTTGGCGTGTAAGGAAGTTTTATCATGGCTAAAGGATCGAGGTGAACAGAATATTGAGATCTACACGGATTGTTTGACACTACAACGCTACCTTACATCATCAACCACCGCGTTTCGCTCTTACGTTGGCTATGCCATTGATAGCTGCAGGCAAATTGCCGTTTATTTTCACTCATGTTCTTTTAATTATATTTCTAGATCGGACAATTATTTAGCTCATGCTTTAGCCACTACGGCTTATCAGCAACCTGATACTATGTACTGGGATACTCACCCACCAGACATTATTTCAGCATTTTTCTAATGAAGCACCGCAGAAAATTTTCAAAAAAAAAAATATATAATTATTATTTGCTTATGAATTAAAAATCTAAATCATTGAAATTGGTAATCAATCTCGATCCTAATTTTCAAAAGCCCTATTAACTTAAGTGCACCTTTTTATCAGCTTGTGAAATATTTTAAATAAGGTGTTGTTGGTATAATTCATTGCTCTTAATAAATTTTTTTAAAAAAATCAAATTTTATTTTAATTTGGGGCATTTAATTTATTGTGGTATATTAAAGTTTGCTACTTTTAAAATTGAACGGGGAGACCAATATTATCATAAATATGCATTTTTCTAGTGTACATGAGTACTATGAAAATTGGATAATTTTGTCGCAAATCACTTTTCCGACATATTTTCCAACATATATTTAAGGATGTCAGAAATTTTATTCCAATTTAAGGATATGCCATTTGCCATTGCTAAGTTTCTACGTCGTCCTACATGTATATTGCTAACCAAAGTTGAAAATACACATTTTTAGTAATGTTTTTAGCTAAGTTCACCACAATATATTGAATAATCTTGGAAACCCGAAATATGTTAAACTAGGTTGAGTAAACGGTTGATCGAATGTACCAGTTAGCACCACGTTGTGACATACTTTGATACTAATTATTAAATTAAAATGTGGTGTTCAATACTACACAAATATAAAGAAATAAGCACAATATATATTCAATATTGCATTAGTATCTTCTAAGACAAATCAAAATTCGTTAATATTTAATATTTTTTATAATTATACTATAAACTTGAATATTTTTTTAAAGTATTTGTTTAAATTGAGTTTCTATAATGGTTATGTGTTTGATAAACCTGAAAAGGTAATTAAAAGTTGAAAAGTAGCTGGAATTTTATATTATTTAAAAAGAAAATAAATATTACTGGCTCAATTACAATGTAGTATCTGTTCATATACTTTCTCAACCTACTGAAACACAAAGAACCAATAACGCCTCCACTAAGGCTCGAACTCACAACCTTCCAAATGAAAGTCAAACCCGAGAAGACCACATGGTCTTGGTAAAAAATAAATACTTAAATGTAGTGATTCTAAATATTGTTTCCGTGTAAAAGTTAATTTGAGTGATCAAGTTTCGGAGAATTTCATGTACAGATTTAACGGTGTGTTTGGTTGACATGAATTTCAATTTAATTACTCCGTACAATGTGATTTAGAAACTAGCTAGCAACTACATTGTTTGGTTGAAGAGAATTGTAATTATCTCCATTTGTAGAATTGCAATTCATATATCCCCTTAGAATTTAGAATTTAGCGCAGCTTAACATTTTAGTCTTTATATCACTTCTTCCATTCACATCCCCAATAATTATATTCCTCTCCCTACCAAATAACATAATTTGAATTCTTACTTTATTCCTACCTTTATTCTTTTTCACTGAATTACAATTCATTTATCTCATAATTTCTTCATTCCAACCAAACACTCTGTGAAACAAAACAAACAAAAATATTGAGTGTAGTATGAATAGATCATAGATGAGATGTCTTCCTCGATTTCTATTGAATCTACTTTGATTAGATTTAATCCTTATATTATAAATAAATTTTTAAAAATGAAAAAACAGTTTACAATAGCTTTTTAACTAATTAAAACAAAAGAGTTTTCAAAAAAAATTAAAACAAAAGAAAATTTAAGTTAAATTTTAACCCCCAAAAAAAAAAAAAAAAAATCAGAAGAGAAGAGAAGGAAATTGTCGAGTAAATTAACAAATTTTAAAATTTTCCGGAAAAAAAAAAAAGGAAAAATTACTACTACTTTTTTTTTTTTTGAAAGGAAAAAAAAAAATTACTACCCTACTACTATCGTTAAAAAAAAAAAAAAAAAAAAAAAAAAAAAAAAAAGAGACTAGAACTACAGTTTAAGGGATAAGTCTAACTTATTCAACTCATCTTGATTGTTAATCTTGATATGAGAAGCACCGCCACCTCTGCCGACGCTATCCCATCGGATTCCGCCGTCAACTAGCGGAGGGAACTTCGGCTCACTATCAAATCTAGCGGCGCCGCTGTTCGACGACGACCCTAAACACTCCGTGGGGGGCAGGCGTCCGACGGCCGGCTGTTGATCAAGCGGCCTTCTGGGCCACCCACTGTAGCCGTAGGGCCCAGCGCCGGTGGCCGGGGCACCAAAATAGCCGCCGCCGGGCTTGTGGATCATGGAGTGAGCTTGAATGCCAAGAGAGCGGTTATACGAGCCATGCAACGGGAGAGAAGCCATGCTGGGGTATCTATGCATCGGCGCGTCGTACCCAAACGCCGCCGCCGCCGCCAACATTTTCTGTCCCCGCTTCGCCATGGTCCGCTCCCGCTTGTGCGCATTCTGGTGGCCGCCCAACGCCTGGGAACTGTAGAACTTTCTCCGGCAATAGTTGCACGAGAAAACCCTCGGCTCCGTCGTTTCACTGCTCCCTTTCGGACCACGAAACTCCTCCTCCGCCGCCGCCGCCGCCGGCGGCGGCGGCGTCTTGTCCGAACCCTCCCGGCGACTGAGGCTTAGATCCAGCAAAACTCCACCCCGCCGCTCCTCCCCCGCCGCCTCTTGATCTTGCTCCCGCTCCTCCTGCCGGATCTCCATGGAAAAACACACAAGATTTTTAATTTTCACCGACGAGGGTAGAATTCTTGAAAGATGATGACTTTGAAGTATTTATGAAAGATGAATAGATGATGAAAGTTTTGGGTTTAATAGAAAGACAAAAGAATTCTTGAAATGTTTATTAATTAATTAGTGGAATGAATGGTATGATGCTATGTAGGGATAGTGTTATATCACACTTTGGTATTTCCTGATCTGATAGCATCACTGCTACCATTTTAAAATAAAAAGTCTTAGCTGAATACAGAGATTACACATTTGCTTATTGCAGAGACTGAGACCGACTCCCAGATCACTGCTGAAAATTATAGAATTTTTGACCACCTGAAAGTGATCTTAAATCAAGTCGAAAGTAAAAAGTGGTTGGAAATAGCAACAAAGGTTTTTCTGGATACCAAAAGTGTCGGAACAAGACTTTCAACTTGATTTAAGATCACTTTCAGGTGATCGAAAATTCCATAATTTCAGCAGTGAATCACTGTTTTCGAACTTCACCGCTGTGACGAATTGAACTGCCCATACGGACTACAATCACAATTATTTGAATGTTGTAATGGTAAGAAATTTTGGGTAATTATTATTATTATTATTATTATTATTATTATTATTATTATTATTATTTAATTTTGTTGTGTGGATGAGGGTTACTGTAGTAGCTATCAAGATTTTTTTGATTGAAAGTCATGGAGGTGCAGTATTAGCAGCAAGCAACACTGTTTGTACTACTCATTTTTGAATCAGATGTATCTATATTCAATGTTTTTTGTACTTTTTTTTCCTATTTGTTTTCCACTACTGTCCTTTCCTGCACAATTCTTAACTGTCATCTGGGTCTTGCCCTTTTTTGGGAATTCCATGGTTTTGGTTTTGGTTTTATGGAAAGTCACATCTACTTGAAGAGGAGAAAAATTAAAATCATATACTCCGTAATAATTGTGAATATTAATAGCTGAGTCTTATTGTGCTATCCAACTTATCAATTTTAAAGTATCACATAAGTATTCTTCTATTGGATTACATTTTTTTGTCCTAACTCTGAGTCTTCAGTTGTCAAGCTTATTGAAGGAACTCAATTAAAAAATTTTATATTTTAAACTTAACATTATAAATTTTCAATTTTAATAATCTATTAGACTTATTCTAATAAATATAAATTTATACATCATTTAATCAATTCAAATCTCTATTTCCAAATTCAAACTAAAAATAATTAATATATTTACAAATATAATATAATATAATATTATAATAATTTTTTTATTTTTCATTATCTATTTCCATAAAACAAATTGTAATAAATTTATTAATATAAAAATTAAAAAATTACTATAAATGAACTTACATAAAAATTCATTTGTATATTTTGATTCTTACTTTTGAAATAAATAGTAGGACACTACGTGTGTGGTGATGTTGAGGTCCGGTAAATAGAGAATCAAATTTGAAATTTTGTGATAGCAAGTTAATTGTCTATAAACTTGGTTGAGGTTATAAGTTTTTCTCATATAATATATATTATATATTATGGGATTTAGTTATGTGGTGCAAGTGGACTAACCCTAGTTTGGTTGGACTAGACATTATTATTTAGGGTTAGTCTGCACTTTACCACTATGCCTATATAAAGTCTGTATTGATGGAATACAGGCATGCTCAGAACAATACTAATAAGTATGGGACAAACCGACTAACACTCTACATCTCTAAGCAAGGGCAACACAAGAAGATCTATCAACTATATATATACTAATTCCGTTTCCGTTACTATAATGTTAGGTTTTTCATTGATTCTATTCAGTATCATTAGTATATTTAGATCTAACCGAGGTTACCTTGGATATAAATTTATTTGATTGATAAAATTTAAGAGTTCTCTACTTGCACTCCATTAAATATTATCTATCTAGTATGTTAATGAGACCGAATTTGAGAACGTACATACATTAATACATATTTTTCCTATTTTTAGTTGTACGTATCGAAGAGGAAGGTCAAAGCTTATGACAAAAATTACTATCTTCCATACATATAATATTTTATTGATTAGTTAGACGTAAACATATCAATTTTATTACGAAATAAATAAGCAAAATCACATCAACATATACAAATACAGCCAATAATGCATATGAATTATCATCAAGTAACTGTGTAAATCTGTGAGTAATGCTATTTTCCCCTTCTAATGTTCACTTCATGGCGTAACAATAAATGAATAATATATTTTGATTGAAATAGACGTGTAATTTATATATTCATTTAAATTAAATTGCTAATTAATTTAAATTACCAAACTTGGGAAACTACCAAACTATTGT